>NC_046605.1:19100840-19297511 GCF_011750605.1 Drosophila busckii | reverse complement strand
GGCATTGCCACCAAAAGCAACAACAACAACAGCAGCAATCACACAGAGGCCAAGTTATGCTCATGCTCTTTAGTTGCTTGCAGCATACACACACACACACACACAGTCAAGCAAACTACTACAACAAAAACAAATGTGTATAAAAAAAAAGAAGTAAACTTTTAAGTACGTGCGTGTCTCTTGCGCTGCCAGCGTCGCTGTCGACGTCGCTCTGTGGCCGCTTTGAAATGAAAAGGAACTCTCTCTCTCTCTCTCGCTCTAGCTCAACTAAAGCTACGCTCGCCACGAAATCCACAGCAGAAAATAAATGAGAGCGCGAACGAAAACCAACAAAACGAACGACTTTTTTTTTTTTTTTTCTTCTGTGTGTGCAAGGCAAGCCGCAAGCTTGGAGCAGGGGGCAGGGGCTTGACTGTTTCCTCAAAGTCCAGCTAATTGGCAAGTATTGCTGCTGCCCGCGATTGCCAGCGTGGGCTGCCTGCGATCAAAAAAAAAACAAAAAGCTCTTCGTCCAGTTTTCAACTTGGAATATTTTGTGAGCTGCAAATATTGCGCGCAATGCGGTTAACAAAGTTGACGCAGCTTTTGTTTAGCATGGTCAAGGTTTCATTCAAGCTGCCCATTCATTTAGGGCAGCTGGTTACAGCACAAGCACAGTGTGCAAATTCCAGAGCCAAAAGACAACAGAATATTAATTATCAGGTGCAAGTAAATATGTTGATTGTTAAAGAGAGTTGATGAAAACTTTACTTTGGGCTAGACCCAGTTCAGAGCTTTTCAATTGGTACTTGGCTCAAAGTTGTTCCTTATATGTATAAAGCCAACAGAGTTCTGAGTGTCTGCAACATTAATTAATTAGATATTTCATGTGGCGGCAGCAATGGGCGGTGTCTGGTTGCCAGCCTAGGCACAACTCATGCAAATTACAACAATTTCCGCAAAGATACAATTCTAACCAAAATAGACACACACACGCACACACACACACACAGAGGCGCGCTTGAATGTGTTTGGTTGCTATCTCTCTAATGCAAACTACAAGTGAAAGAGGCGAGGAGGTTAAGTGAGGGGTTCACTGAAGATGAGTGCTATACACATATGGTGACAAGCGTTGTCGTTGCCGGCCCTAAGCCCACTCTATACTGCCCTCCCCTTTTAGCATGATTTGCACAATGGGCGCGCGTAGCAGATACAAGATACATTTCGCACGAGTTGCAGCTACACAGATACACAGAAAGTTGAAGATGCTGGGATGTTGATTATATATAGGCAAGTCGCATGCAAATGCCGTCTTCTTCTTCTTATAAGTTATATGTATATAGTTGTCGCACATGTGTGCGCTTTATGTTGTCTAACATAGCATTGCAGTAACAGCAGTTACATCTACAGTTATGCTCTCGCTATTGAATACAATTCGCGACAATATCCTCAAGTGTGCGCCTCCTCAACTCAATCCAATTATCTCGCTTACAAAACTGCATTCGTTTTAACAACTATTCATACTAGTAGCAGCTATTTTTGAAGTACTGCTTAACAGAAAAGTGCAAATTGATATGCACACACATATACAAACATATATTTAATTATTCTTTATAATTGCTGTAATATGATAAGAGATGTTTGTTATTATAAACAACTAACTTTAAAGCGAAAAATAAATGACTACTGTGAGAACAACTATTGCATGTTACGCACACATGTAAATAGATTATAAATCTAATATTTACATAGGCAAGCAAATGACAAAGTTTAGAAATTTTCATAAAAATATGCTGGCCAACAAATTTGAAATTATTTAATCAATCAATGTATTTACACTGCAAATAAACAGCACAAATATATAAAATTTTATGCAAACCAACGCTCCATGCTCTCACTCTCACTCTCTTCCTCTTTCGCTGTTGTTACAATTTTTACACTTTTAATGCGTGCCTGTGTGTGTGTGTTTGTGAGTTTAAATTACAATTCCATTCCATACATCCTACGTCCAATTAGTGGGCAGCCCCAAAGCTCTGACATCAGTCAACGTGGCCTGGCTTGTGTCTCATTCTCTCATTGTGTTCCAATGTTGTAGTTCACAATCCATGCCCACACACACCTGCTCACTCTCCGTATATATGTACATATGAATATAGAATGTGAGCATGTATGTGTGTGTGCTTGGATGCTTGTGTATGTAGCATCATCTCGCTGGTTGCCTGGTTTATGCTGCTGCTGCTGCTGCTGCTGCTGCTGCTGCTGCCGCTTACAGTCTCTGCATTCGGCATTTTGCCATTTTATGTATTCTTGTTGTTGTTGCTGTGTTGGCTTTTGGTGTCCCGAACGGCGCTGCTGCTTTATCTGCGCTATTAAACGACGCAGTTGGCTTTACCTTTTGCTTAAACACATTCGCCGTTTCGATTCCCGTTCCCATTTTGTCCACATCTTCTTCTTCCGCTGAGTTCAAGTTGTTGGGAGCGCTTCTCAATCTCAAGGTGCAACATTGGCAAACGGGGCAGCACGGCTAAACGCGACCTGAAACAAATGGCAAGGCACTCGCTTCGGTCTGTCTCTTTTCACAAACACACACATATGAGACGATTGGCGCTGCCGTCGGCACCTGCCGTTTTTGGGGGGGGCGCGCAGCATTTGTCGCCATTTATTTACACGATTAGAAATCGATTTTATGCGTTTGCCTAATATATTACAAATGGAAAGATATCCACCAAGTGTGTTTGTGTGTGTGTGTTCGTGTGTGTTGTGCACATCTGTCGCCGTTAAAATGATTTATGCCAAGCTTATCAAAAACAGCGTCGTCGCACAATCGATTCGTTAGTTAGTAGCGCTACTAGTTAGTTAGCAAGCTCAAAAAGCAAGTTCAATCATCATTAATCAGCCTAAGCTATGCTAAGGTAATTAGTGAGCACACGCATATTGTTGCCTTAACTTAAGTTACTTAGGCATTAATGCTCAAGTACAATCAAAAAGCTTAAGAGTTTTACTCAGCATAAACTAAGCCAATGACTAACTAACTAAGCCTTTTATAAAAATGCCGCTAAGCTCTTATGCTTGCCCCAGCGAAGAGTTTAAAAAAATTCCAAACGCAGAAGAAGAAGAAAAAAGCGTGACAAGCAAAGTGTATACAATAAAATCCAAATTCAATCCACTTCGCTCTAGCTGTCCAGCCTAAAGACCAAACGTACTAGCTTCCACACACACACATACACTCACCCACACATACAAGTGCACACAAAGCAATTCGTGCGCAAATTTGAAATAAAAGCTGCCTCGGTGCTGATGGATTGTAACTCACTCACACACACAAACGCACAAATATAAAGAGAAGAAAAAAATTCAAACCAAGCAAGCAGGCAATGCCCCCCTCCCACACACCACACTCGCTTTGCTAACCAATCAACCACTGCATTTGTGTATGTGTGTGTGAGTGTCGTGTGCCACTGTCATTGAGTCCAAAAAAAAAGTAAAATAAAAACAGCAAATAACAAAAAGAAACAGCGCAGCCAGCGGAACGAAACGAAATGAAATGACAGCCCAGCAGTAACCTCTTGCTGGGTTGCGTCTTAAAATACATACGAATTGCTTGTTGTTTTTTGTTACTATTTTTATAACTACTTGCTATAATTATTTCAAATCTACAGCAGTTGCTGCTATTCAAAAGGCCCACCCTGCTTTTTAACACCCACAATCAACACAAAGACAAAAAATAAACCCAAATTATATAGAGAAAGCCGTCTCAGTTCAACTACCCCGCAAGCCGGCTCTTCGTTTGCTGCGCTTTGTTGTTTTTGTATATTTGTTTGTGTGTGTGTGTGTTTCATTGTTGTTGTTCCCCTGCAGGCAAACGAGAAACTAAAAGGGACAAGCGCTCGGCGCTGGCTGAACGTTCCACAAATATAGTACACCAAGTTTTGGAGTAAAATTTGACGAGCAATACAACCATATTAATGTCTTGTTGGAGAAGCTCACCTGTGTCAAGTTAAACGCTGGCTAATGTGTCCAAGCCGTCGCTGCCGCTTATCGTCTGTTTTGCTGCGCACTTAACGTTTTGTTGGTCTGCTTCTCTTCTCCCCGTTCACACACACAAAAATAACACTGCGAAATTATTTATAATCACTTTGCTTTTCAATTGCCTGCAATCATCAATATATTTCCATCTTATGTTTTCTTTTTACAACAAAACTTTTATAAATTCACTGCTTTCCTTCCCTCACTCACACACGTACACATACGTACACAACCAAACCAATCCGAAGAAATAATTTCGCCGTGGGCGTTTTTCTTTTTTTTTTTGCAATTTTTTTTTTCACACGCTAAATTGGCAGCGTTTTGTGCAAGTTTTCACTGTATTTTTCTTTTTAGTTACTCGCAGATAATTCGAAATTAAGAAAATAAAATAGTTAGCGGCTTTTATGCTGGATGCCGTTTAACACGCGTTTAATTTACGAATTTATTAAATGCATTTTAAACGGTTCTGTGGTTTTCACACAAACACACCCCCGCACTCGTCGGCAACAAAATTCTGTTTAAAATTATTCAAGTGTTGAACAGTTAGAGTTGTGAAGAGCAGTGCTGCCAATTCCGCTTTTTCCCCGTCAAATCTGCTTAGTTTTGTAGTCAACGGCGGGACAAATTAACGCTAGCTAACTTTGGGTACAAATAATGCAATTGAGACGAACCTTTTGCGTCAAACTCAAATCTTTGAGACGAAGCTTTATTCTGAAATATTTTGGCTTCCATCCAAAATTCTCTTTAATTTTTTTTTTAGAGTGTTGCTTTCGTTCGACTCAAAATGGCAGCATAATACGAGCTGTGCGTTACATACTGTCATCCAGCATAATACATTTAAATTGTTTAGCGGTTTAAGTTGAACTTCAATTGTAGTTTTTAACATGTTAATTCTCCTTGATTAAATCGTTTAAATTATTGCATTTATTGCATAACAAGGTGAGGAGAACACTTAAAAATTAAATGTTAGTGGATGCACAGGAAAGTAACCTCTGCTCTTGGTCACTTGGTTAGCGAGTCGCAGCAGATTGTTATCATTATTCATATAATTGCCATTGTAAATCTCCATGGCCAGCCGAGTAACCTCATCACGTCCCTGATTGCATACAGCAGAGGCAGTGAGCAGCTCATGATCCGCCAAAGGCAGACCAATGCAGTAGGAGCGGGACGCACGCGCCGCGCTTGCCCACATGGCATAAATGTTGGAGGCAATGTTGGCCAGACGTTGCATCTCATGCTGCTTCTCCACGACAGCATTGCCATGACGGGTGAACATCAAATCCACGGCCATGTGGAGACGCGCCACAGAGTGCTCTATGCACTGAGCCGAGGCCTCTAAAGTTGGATGCAAATTCTCTGTCAGAATACCGCGTATCTTGGGCTGTTCAATGCTGTCGGTGGAGAGGAATTTGCCAAAGATGTGTCCAGGATTGAAGAGTGGATTACGTGCCTTGCGTACTCCGGCGTTCATCAGTTGCTACATAAGGATCGATTAATTTATTAATAATTCAACTTTGATTTTCTAAGCAGTAAGGCTTACGCCTGCATGTTGCAGTCCTGAGAGCGCTATGAACAAGCTTAGCGTACTGGGGGATTCGCCTTGTGTCACCAGCTGAGCTGCATCTCGTAGTCCTTGCTCTAAGGGCTGTCCGCTGTGCAGACTCTTGGGTCCCAATATGCCCATGCTGAGTGTGGCAATGTTATAGGTCTCACGCATTGTATAATATTTGGTAATGGCGCTTTCCAGCGTCACATCCTGGCCAGCAAACTCATCCAGCATGCCAGCAGTTAGATAAAGCATGCTCTCCATGGCATAAATAGAGCACATCATCTGCGATAAGTGCACACGGGTCAGCTCCAAATCTCTAAAAGCAAAACAAGTTAGCATTGGTTTCAAAAAAAGTTGGAGCTACTCACTGGATCTGGGCGCCACCTTGTCTAGTATCGATGCTGAAGCTGGTGAGCTGATTGAGCAACTGCTTGGAGAGTGATATGCCCAAGAGGCTGCTGCGTAACCGAGAGGAGCGCACGAGTTGCTCTGCATATTTGTTGCCATTGTGCGCCAATCCAATCATTTGTTGCTCTTCCAGCTGCACATTGTCAAAGTGCACACGACGCATGGGAACTTCACGGCAACCAAAACTGGAGTGTTCCTCTCCGAGGCGCACACCTTTCTGCTGAGAGTCCACCAGAAAGATACTGCAGCCAACGCCAGCAGGTCCGGGCAGATTTGCTGCCTGTGTTTGTGCCAGCACCAGGAACAGCTGACGTGCTTCGCCGGGTGCGACAACCACAAACGCCTTCTCGCCATTTAAGACCCAACGACTTGCTGCCATATCATAAGTTGCTTGTGCACCGAATATGTCCTCTTCGGGCGGCGTATACTCAAAGATAGCTTCGGTGCCCATGAGCTGTCCACTGGCCAATGCCGGCAAATAGCGCTGCTGCTGTTCCACAGTGCCCAGCTCGCACAGCATGTCCACAACCACACGATGCGTCTGCAGCGCCAATCCAACGCTGGTCACGTTGCACTCCGGCTCGCTTGCCATGAGGCTAGCGCTCCAATTGTAGCCACTGCCTTCATAGTCGGTGGGCACATTTAAGCCAAAAAGCCTTAACTGCTTTAAGTCATTCCACGCCTGCTTGGGACTCACTTGCTCGACAAAGTAATTCTTCAGCGGCAGCAGCGTATTCTGCAGATTGGCCATTTCCTCACGTGGTATTACCTCTGGAAAGCCCAATAGCTCCTTGTCCATGACGCCTACAAAGAAATTCTTCACCAGCGGCTCGCGTGCCGTCAGCTGTTGTTCTGCCGTTGGTGCCTCCTCTGGCATTTGATTTTCACTCTGATGCGCCTTCACATTGCTGTTGCTGCTGCTCACTCGTGTTGCCTTGTTGCTGGCGCAGCGAGTTTGTGTCAGCAATTTTAGAGCACGCGGTAACAATTTGCAGCGCATCATTTTTATATAATATTGTTATTCTAATTACTAATCTTATTTTTATTTTGCTCAACTTTTGCACTGCTTTATTACCACAGCGTGACTGTGAATGCAGTGCTTGCGATATATTGTTGCTTGAGCAAGCTATCGATAAAATTTGTTATCATCGAGCCAGTACTTGGCGCAAATTTTAAAAAATAAGAAAGTAATGAAAACAACTTGTTGCTTGCCCTTTTTCTTTTTTTTTTTTTTTTTGATTAAAAACACAAAACCCTTTATTTGAATCATTTTTCTTGTTGTATATTGGTGTTACATAGTTGCTATTGACTGGGCACATTAAGCTCTCTACTTATAACAGTTGAACAAATAAAGAAACATTTGTTTTACATTATGATTATTTTCTTTGCTTTCATTGCTTTTAGTGCTCAAATTGAAGTTTGACTCTTTTCCTTAATTGCTGAATTTGTTTTATTGTTAGTTTCACTTACAATTGTGTATGTGTGTGTGTGTGTGTGTGTGTGAGTCCTAGATTCAAAATGTTGTTAATAGCTGTAGTAAGTAGTCAATAGTTATAGTCAGGTATCAATGGAAATAAGAGTTTTAGTTTTGAATTTAACACAGACCTAAGTATGTATGTACACACTGATATTAGCATATTAGCAATATTGAAGTACAGTTGTGCTTGAGAAATCGCACTCAACGATCAATTCGATGCGTGCAGAAATTTTGATTAATACCAAGCACTTGTTGCAAAATCAAAAAAAAAACGTATGGTTTAAATAACAAAATTATATTTATGTTTGTATATATATATATTGCATTCACTGCATTTCTTGTTATTTTCATTTGTTGTTGTTGTTGTTGTATAGATGTATACACAATATTGATTAATTGTATTTAACTAAAGATCCCTATATTATAGAAATACCTCATCATCATCATCATCATTATCATTATCATCAGGCAGCTCATATCGTATCACAGGCACGCTTCAAAAAACACGCAATACAAAATACAAATTCAAACAAAATGTAAGCAGAGAAAGTTATGCTTTGTTTTTACTTTTTAATCAATTAAAAGTTTGAAGAGCTGAATGCTAGTTTGAAATACACTACGCTAACAACAACAACGATCGATATGAGCCACGCAGCCATCAAATACTTGCGCCCCCCCAGTAAAACGAAAAAAAAATCAAAATTCCCACCCTGCTCGAGAGCAGTCGTTACTTGAACCCCGGAGACTAAAAACTACTGCAAATTTCCAATGCTAATCCATAAAACACTACTTCAAACACATATAACGCATATACTCTATATATGTTATATACTCTATATATGTTTTTTTTTCTTTAAGACAAGACGCGCACAATCCCATTGCGTAAATGATTGGAAATTGTCGAAACGTTTTGTATTTAAATAAATTTTGTTATTTAAAAATATATTCTTGTTCTTCTTCTGGTTTGGATTGCCGCCTTGTCCTTGCTGCTGCATAGCAATCTATAGCAATCACACTCATACCGTTGTCACAATTTGAATCACTCACTCAGTCAGCTATATATACTTCTATATATATATATAAACTTTAGTATTGCATATTGATTGGGTTGTAACTAATTTCTATTACATATTGCTATATGGACCCCCAAGAATTTGTTTTGTGTAAATTGAGATATTTGCTGCTTGCATTTCTTTACTTTTCTTTTTCTTATTCTTTTTTCTTTCTTTTCTTTCTAAGTAAATGGAGCTTAGGCGATTATCGTTATCGTTCTGACCTCAGCATAAACGTAATTCAAATGAAAAGTGTTTTAAATAGATTTCAACAAAAGTTAGACATAGTTAAAGATATATATATATATATATGTATATAAACTAATAAAGCAAAGTGTATGTGTATGTGTATGTGTTCTTCTTTCTCTCGGGAATTTCTTGCAGTTCCCACTGTTCAAAATGATTTCTCGCAGCTTTCTTGCTTTCCTTTTAGCCATTCAGACTAGTCTACTACACTACAATTTACAGTTGATATTTGGGATACTGCTGCCAGAGTTGCCAACGCGTCTGCAGCTGCTTCCATAGGCCTCGCATAAGCCCATCAACACCTGCCACGCCCAGGCAGCACATTAACTACTAAATCTTGCCGGCGCTTTCCTGACGCGCACTGTACCTGGGCTCCGTTGGCATCAACGTATCCGTCACCAGCTCATTGGGCGCCTCCAACAAGCCCTTGGCATGCGCCGCCGCCGTGTCGCAGTCCGTGCGCCTTGAGATCAATAGACGAATGTCCGTGTGCAGTGATAAACGACCCGAACGCGATGTTTGGAACCTGCAATTGTACAACATAAATTAGTTTAGCTAATCACAATAAATTGCTTAATAGTCAAAGCATAGTATGAATTATTTAGGGCTGTAAATATGTCATTCGTTTTTGTCACATATTGAAATAGATTTTTGAGTATATATATAAATAAATTGAGTTGACATTAACAAATAAATTGCAGCTAATTTATAATTGGAAGAACATTAATTTAATATAAGCTATTCATTCAGCTGCTCACATTAAATGTTCTTTCAACAAAAGATTAAGCGAATTGATATTGAAAGCAAGCGCAATGCAAAAATAATTCAAATGAATTGATTCATCATCAGCATCAATTTAAACTGCTTAATGTGCAATAAAAATGAATGAATGATAAATTTACATTTTTCTAACTTCAATACATGTGATTTGATTAATTTGAATGACGCATTTACATTAACCTAATATTAATTAATATTAACCTTAGATGTATAGAGTAGCGTAGACGCTTCATCTGCTCTGGGCTGATAAAGTGTCCCAGCTTGCTGGTGGTGGTGGAAGTGGTGCTGCTGCATCCGTTGGTGGTGGGGCTGCTGCTTGGCTCCCGCTCGCGTTCCCGCTGACGATGCAAGCCGACGCCGGGGCAGGGTCCGCTGGTGCTTGGCAGCTCCTCGGCGAGGATGCGCTGGCGTATGAAGGTGCGATGCAGTGGCGGCATGTCGCGCATATCGTAGGGTATGACAAACATGCGCACCACCGTCCCCATGGGATTGAGCAGCGTGGCCTGCACTGTGCCCTGGCGCGGCACGGAGTAACCCTTGCGAGGCAGGCGTATCTCACACTGCAATGATGGAGAAAGATTAGCTTAAGCTGGCGAGGATTACCACCAGGCGAGGCTACGCACCAGGTAAGGCGTGCTGAGCGTTTCGCCCTGCAGCTCGTAGAAATACGCGCTGGCCGGAATGGTTAGCTGTGTGGGACAGAAGCCACCCGAGGCGCCCAGCTGTAGGCGAAAGCCAGAGACCTCAATCTTGGGCAGCAGACGCTTCTGCAGCAGCGATTCCTCCAGATTTCCCAGCAGCGGGCGTGCTCCAAACAGCGTGCAAAGACGCGCGCGTGTTTTCAGCGGCGAACCCGCCGGACTGCACATGCCCGACTCGAAATCCTCATCCGACAGCTGCTCATCGGAGCCCAGCGAGCTGCGATCCGAGCGATCGCTCAAATGGCGCGAGCGTCGCTTATAGAACGCCGCCTGCTTGGCAAAGCGCGGCGAGACGGACAAGGCATTGGGCAGCGTTGGCGCCGAGTAGGATTTTTGCACCTGCAGATTGCTGCAGCTCTCCGGTGGCGTCAGCAGCGACTGTGACTGCGACTGCGCATAGCAAAGTGTCGACGGCTCAAAGCTAAAGGCCAAACTGCTGTCAATGGCGATGGGCGCTGAGCTGGAGCTGGAGCTGCTGCCGCTACAAAAGATTGTCGTCAGATTCACCTTGGGCAGCGCCTTGCGCAGCAGCGGCGACAACAATGGCGGCGGCGTCTCTCTGTCCAGCAGCTGTGCTGCATTCTGGCAGTTGAGGCGCAGCTGGCTGGGCGACTTGCCCGCATGGGCGCCCACGGACAGCAGCGACTGCGATGAGCACTGATAATCCTGCTGCTTGAGCGGCACATGACTGATGGGCGTCTTGAACTGCACCACAAGCGACTCATCTGGCAGTATGGAAATGTGGGGTGGTGTCTGACAGCGTTCCTGTGATTCCAAGGAGCAGCGATCGATCTTGGGCGTGAGCTTGGTAGAGGCGCACTGTGAGCACAAGAGAGAGGAAAGTAATGAGCATGGATTGTCAATTAAGATTCAATAGTTAAATTTATTTTCTGTTTTTTAAAGCTTTTTACGCTCCTCAACTTTCTTATCATAGTTCATCTGCTAAGCTAAGGAAATTCGATAAAATTTCATCGAAAAGTCAAAATTTTAAAAGATAATCCCATGTTTAGGTTAGACAGGTTTCCCTAACGGGAATACCCAGAGGCCATGTGACCCATTGTGACGCTTCTAGGAATAGATGGGATGTGTTCTGGTAAATGGGATGTATGGAGGGGAGGGGAAGGTGAAGTCTTATAGTTAGAATTAAGTTCAATCGAACCATTTATTTCCAAAATATATTAATCATTTAATTCCTATTAATTCTATTAGTTCAGCTGCTCAACAGCGATTCGTCATATTTCTGGACTTTTTCTTTTAGCAATTTTTAATGACTCTAAACCTGCCCAACCCAATTGGTTCCCAATTATTCGACTAGTAGAGATCGATGGAGTAATCTCATCTCGCTTGCAATTGAAAACTCATTCCATTACCTGCTCCACTTCCTGTTCCATGCACACATCATTGCCATGACCATTGCTATTGCTGCTGCTGCTGGTGTGTCCATTGCTGCCATTGGTGACTTGATTGCTCTTCGCTTCGCTAAGCCTCTGACCATTGGCAAAGTTGTGCTGCGTCTTTTGGCGTTTGCACACCTGACAGCCGCTGCCTCCGCCGCCGCCTCCGTTTCCGCCTCCACCTCCGCTGATTGCTGCCTTTAGCTGATTATTGTTCTGGCTCGCGGCCAGACTACAGTTGAGATCGTTGCGAGCTAATCCCTTCCGATTCTTTGGCGTACGCTGTATGGCTTGGAGCAGCAGTTCGGCCTTGTTGCGTGGCGTGCCCACAATGAAATCGGAGCTGCTGAAGCTGCAGCTGGAGATCTCATCCATTTCGGAGGCGCTGCTATCGTTATAGTGCTCGTCTTGCCCATCTAGCGAGTCCTCGCCGCTGCAATTGAGACACATGAGCGTCTTCTCGCTGCCACATTGCTGGCAACTGCTGAGCGATGTCTGTGTGCCAGTTGAGATCATGGCAATGCGACGTGGTGCTCTCAACGTCATGACCATGGCCTGAGTTTGCGCATCTTCCTCTTGGTGCGGGTGCGGCTCCTCCTCCTCCTCCTCCTCATCCTGCTGCTCCTCCTGTTCCATCTGCTCCATTTGTTCATATGGTTTACGTTCGCGCTTCTTATCACGTCGCTGCATTCGCTTGCGATACTTTTGCAGCTGCCGCTCGCGATGTCCGTCCGCCTCCGCTGCCGTCTCCACCTGCTCCGCACCCGTGTGCGTCAGCGTCTCCTCCAATTGTTTGCTACTAGTTCTATAGCTATCACAGCTGCTGCTTGTTGTTGTTGTTGTTGTTGTTGTTGTTGTTGGCGTTGCCGCATGGTTGGCTATGCGTGCCCCCAGCCCAGTGGGCGTGGCTGCGCATCTAGCACCACCGCCCGTGGGCGTGGCAGCAGCTGGCAGCGTGCGCATGGGCTTCACTGCCAGCGGCACAATGTGCGGCAGGCCGCCATTGAAGCGTGGCAAGCTCTTCACGCACACCGCCACACTAAAGTTCTCCGCAATATTCACGTGCGGAAAGTTGTGCACGTTCGCCTTGGCGCTGAAGCCGTCATCGTTGCTGTGGATGCTGCCGCTCAGCTGCGCACTGCAGGGCCTGATCCTATAGAAGATGTTCAGACGCGGACGTCGGCAGGTCGACTGACCCGCCAGGTCGCCCGCATTGCTGGGGCTGCTGGCAAAGATGACACGCCCACTGTCATAGACCGAGGGATCACACTTGCGCAGCAGATCGCACCAGGCCACAATTTGCGAGAAGTACAATTGACTGCGTATGGCGCTGCAAAGCGACGGCAGCGTCATGGTGGGTGGTGGCACTCTGATAAAAATAAAGGAAGAACATTTAGTATTCAAATTCGAATCAAGTTAGCATCACTCACTTCTCCTTGCCGCTTATTATCCATTGCTCCAGTAATATTTTGTGTCCGGCGGGTCCCAAGTAAACCTCAATGCAGACGGGCTCGCGTCGCGCCAAAATCGCCTCCAGCTTTAAACAATGCGCGCGCCAACGAGAACACTAAAAAAAAAGGATTAAATTCAATTTATTAAACAATGTAGAAAATTAAAAATAATATTAAAAAAACTGTTGCTTATGTTTGAATCTCTAAACAAAATTACTTAAAAAATTATCGTTTATTTAAATATAAAAATAATCCATAAATTAAAGTGTTTATTTATCATGCGCGTACTGGGTCTCGATTTTCCTATCCAGGTTTAGGGTTAGGCTAACGTAGCTGAATTTATTATTTGAAAAGAAATTCAGAAATCTTGAACAATATTTGTAGCTTTTACGATTAAGTTGATATATACCGAAAGCAAAATCTTTTACTCGAAAACTTTTTATTTATTAAATTAAATTTGATTTTATAGCGAAAGTCTGTATTTCATTTTTCTAATTTATATTAAATACGTAAGTGAATTTCGTTCAGCAAACATTAGATGGGCTAATGATTATAAACTAAATACCAGAGATGTAAAAGATTCAACTCATTTTTGAATTTAATTCATTTTGAATTAAAATATTTTTGAATTAGAATTATTTTGAAATTGAATTAATTCTTTTCTTTTTTTTTTTTAATTCAATTTGAATGGTTATTTGAATGCATTAATTCGAATTGAATGATTATGATTCTGATTCACATTTTTGTATAAATTATGTTTGGCAAAGTTTTCGTCATATATAGAGCTCTTTGTTTTTATACTTACAGTTATATTTACGTAAGACATATCACAGATGTGCTCCTCAGAAGAAGCATCGGCAGCATCGCCCTTGGCTAGCCCCATCTTCCTGAGGAACTGATCACAGTGTGGCCCGTGCTTGGGCCGTGTGGTGTTGTTGTTGTTGTTGTTGTTATTATTGTTGCTGTTGTTGTTGTTGTTGTTGCTAGTGCAGCTGGCAGTGTTGCTGCTGGCAGTGTTTGCAACCACTGATGTTGTTGCTGTTACAAATCCTCCTCCCACAACTCTAGAGCCAATTCCCATTGCTGCACCCCCACCCGCCCCGCCGGCGCCATTGCGACTGCAGTTATAGTCCAGCAGACTGGCAGCACTAACGGTGCTGCTAGCTGCTCCAAGATTGAGGCTACGCGACTCGGCAACAGTTGGACCGCCGCCACGCAAACAGGTGGTGGCCAAAGATTGCAGCGAGTGTAAAATATTATCCGGTGAACTGGATGAGGCACTGGAGCTGCTTGACTCCGCAGCTGCTGTGGTGACTGTCGAAGTTGCTGAAAACGTTGGAACTCCAGCACGATTCAGCATAACCCGGCGCACAATCTCGTAGTCGCCACGCTCGCCAGCGCTCAACTCGCCATTGATGGAGAGTGACACCAGCTCGGGCTCAGCGCTCATGCCTTGCGCCGAGGGCGAAACCTGACGCAGCTGGCAAAGCTTCTGGGTCCAGAGCTGATGCTTGGCTTGGCTATAGCCATATGCATAATCCTGACTGGACGCATGGGCTGTGGAGCGATACGGATTCGTTGTTATGTTTATAGCTGCACGCGATGTGGAGGGGCGTGGTGAATGGCGTCCTGACTGATGTTGTTGCTGCTGTTGTTGTTGTTGCTGTTGTTGCTGTTGCTGTGGCGGTTTTTGATGTGGTTGCTGTTGGGTTTGATACTCATCATCGGCTATGGGCCTGCCCTCCAGTATAAGCGAGGCCAGGCCCAGCACAATGGAGCTGTAGTTGCTCTGCTGTGCTGCTGTTGCTGTTGTGGATGTGGCGGCAGCGCTGCCGCTGAGAGCAGCAGTGCCACCGTTTTGTGCCAGGCCAGCGGCTGGCGGTGAATTGGTAACACTAGTGGGTATCATTGCTGCCAGCTCCGGACTTGTTGCTTCGACTTCCTGCCCACTTCGTCTGTTGCTGCAGCTGCTGCTCCTTATGTTTGATGTAGTTGCAACTGCAAAAGTGAAAGCGAAAGCGAAAAAGATATTGAATACAAGGCTGTTGTTAGTTTTAGGGGTTGGGTTTGGGTTTGAGGGTGGCATTGATTTGTCTCTTGGCTTGGCAACTGCAGCTTTGAATGTCAGACCAAGCTCTGCAACTGGGTCACCCTGTATATATGAACATCGAATTATGCTTTGAAGGTTGCTGCTATATATACATATGTATATATATATATAGACTGACATCGTTTTACTTTGGCCCAGATCCTTGTCTAGTAGCGACACACTGACACGGCCTCAAGGCGGCCCCCAAAACAAGAACAACAACAACAACAACAATTGTTGCAAAAACCAGGCAACCAGGTCGTTACTTAATCAGGCAGCTGTTGCCATGTCAAAGCACACACAACAGCCAAGAGCGAGCGAGAGAGCAAATGCTGCACAATTGCAATTTTCCTACACATGTTGCTAACGCTGTGTGACGTCACAAGTCAAGCTTTAACAAATTCACACAAGGTCAGTCGGCAGCAATTGCAATTAAGACTCGTAGAATTTAGATTGTTGCTAAAGTCGCGCTTGGCAACAGCAGCAAGCGCACACACACACACACACACACACACAAACAAATCGTGTGCCAGCACAGCTGATTGTGTTTGCTTTAGCAACATGTTGCCAAAACACAAAACAAAATGTCAGAGCGCAAACACGCGCGCGCTCTCTCGCTTCTCTCACGCTCTTAGGCTCTTCGTGTTCGCAGCGCGCAGTTAAAATATGTTTGTGTTTGCTTTTTGCTTTTGCTTTTTGTGTTTTATCTTGACCTGCATACACAATATATAAAACTGGCACGCGAGACGCAAAACCAAAAAGTAAATAGAGAGCAAGCGAGTGCTATGTATGTATTGCTCTCTGTGTTTGTGTGTGTGTGTTTGTGTTGTTAGAAAACATATGACTTTTGTATTCATTTTGCTCACACAAAATCAGTTGGCAATGTTTGCTCACACTCATGCACACACATACATATGCTTGTATTTCTATCTGTGTGTGTGTTTGTGTTTTATACACATACACTTGGCCCATAATAAAGACAAGCATTCATAGCACGCATACAACAACAACTTGTATGAAAATGAGGGCAAGCAAACGGAACGTAACAGCAACAAAACCACAACCAGTATCACACACAGCAAAAGTTTAAATAATGTTTGATTACATTATCGCTCTTTCGCTTTTAAATAAATTTTTGTTTTTTTTTGGCATTTTGTTTTCATTTTTTATATTCTTCTTAGTTATGCTTGATTTACAGTTTTGCTTTCTTTTCATTTACTTTTTTTTCAGAGATTATTAGAGCGCGTGGCCTATGACGCAGTTTGAATACGCTACACTCTTGGTTAGCGAAATGAAACGGAAATGAAACGCTTGAGTTTTTAAAAGAGAAATGCATATGACGAGTTAGCTTAGTGAAGTGCATAAATCAATTGTTTATTACGCTTCTTTTTTTTCATTTACACTTTTAATTGATTTGATTTCTGTTTTGGTCTACACTGTCGCCGTCCTTGGCTTGCTTTTCATTTTGCAATAAACATTTGTGTCAATGCGCATGTGTGTGTGTGTGTGTGTGTGTGAATGCGTTCTACAAATTTATTGCAAAATGTGCATTTGATTTTTGTATAAATAAACTACTTGTCGTTATGCAAAATAATAACAGGCAGCAGCAACAAGAGTGAAAGGCTTTGTTTTGAATGCTAGGCTAGCGTCAACGCACAAGCCGTTCACTACTGTTATATTAGACGAAAATTGCAAAGAAAACCAAAACCTAAAAGACAAAAATGTTGCAATTTCGGAAAACAAGTTCCGACAACTGCGTTACCTTTCGCTTTGCTGTTGCTACTTTTGTTGTTGTTGTTACCTTTGGCTAACTTTTGATTATGAAACGGAACCGCACGTGAGTGCAGATAAAAATAAGAATGTCAGCACACACACACACATACATACATACGTGTATATGGCACAGAAATAAGTCGCATAGCCATGACTAAGGCGGAAATGTTTTTATTTTTGTAGCTTTCCAGCTGAGCGTGTTGCATTGCCGCAAAAACAAATCGCCCATTACATCATGCAACAATGTACATATGTACATCCTCTATTGCTGTCTCTTTTGCACTCTTGACTGTCTTTGTGCACGCGCTGGCCAATTATTTATGCATTCGTATGTGTGTGTGTGAGTTGTGCCTTGCAGATGATTTTGATTAGACTGCCAAAGCATTTTCAAAACGTTGTTGACCTCGTTGACGACCTTACAACTAAAATGCCCTTATGTATGAACAAACAGACAGACAGACAGACAGACAATGTGCGGGCTTATTGAAGCACCCCTCCCAACCCCCCTGCTCGTTGTTATAATTGTGCGCTTTACAGCTGAGTGGACTGCAACATTTTTGAACAGGTCGCACCTAAAATTTATGTGCATGTTGAATTTGAAATTATACAAGATGCCCAACTATGCAGGAAATAGCTTAATTCAAGGTTTTAATTCCCATTATAATGACCTAAAACTATTTCATTCGCTTACCTTTTCTAACGCTGTTAAAATTCCATTATTTAAGCTTTGTTGCTGCAATTAGAATGAGAGAGAGAGATAAACAATTAGAGATTCAGTTTAAAACATTTTCAAGTTAATGCAATCAATTGCTTAATTGTTGCTATTATATGTTAGCTGTGCTTATTCAATTAGTTTGTGTAGTTGATTGCTGACCAAACTGTTACATGGACACCCTGTTTCAATATTATATTGACAATGCCAGGCAAAGAGTTACATTTGCTCGCTCTATCTCTCTCTCTCTCTCTCCCTGTCGCTCGTTAAGAACTGCTTACATGTGCGCAGTAAATGAAAGCAGCAAAAAAAAGAAGAAAAAAATACACAAAATGTAAATTGTAAGCAAACACAGACAAGGCAAAAGCAGTTTGTGTTTGCTCTGCTTCTTATTTCTGTCGTCTTGCTGCGTTGTAACGTGAGCACGTGAGCGAGCACGTCTTGCTTCCACAAATGGAAGTGCGAGTCACACTCACTCACTCACGCTCTGGAGCAGCGAGAGAGAGAGCACAAGAGAGTTTAGGCGACAGGACTTATACACATACATATCTAAATACGCACAGCTTGTGCGTTTTATTTATAGCAAATCAAAATAAAAAGAAAGCAAAAGCACAAGTGTAAAAAAAAACTTGCATGCTCGACTGCAGCATACCCTACAAATGCGCCTAAGCTTACTAAAGTAAAAGAACAAGTCAGTATATGCAGATTTGTTTAATTTATGTCTAAATAGAGCATAGTTTATTATTTGCTTTACTTAAATAATAGTTGACAACATTTATAGGTATTCTAATTTTAAATAAAATAAACGGTATCTCAACTTTGAAGCGTTGAACAGCAAAGGAAAATGACCGCATGGCCAAATAACTCCTTCGTATACACACACATACATATTCAATATGTGTATGCTGCTTTTAGTTTAATTATGGAATAAACCAACAACATTTAGCACTACACACACTAACATGCATACATACATACAAAGTATGTTTGATGTATATATAACTCGCTGCTCATTTACATGCATTGCCAACTGCGCACGTTGATAACTACAAGCATATGTATACATACATACAAATGTACATTGACTATGTATACAATTACACGCGACGCATTTTTGTTCCATTTTCATTTTATTGCGCTTTGCATGCATTTCTCTCTATTGTTGTTAATACTTGTTGTTGCGCCAAAACGTGCTCGCTATATATTCAAACCTAAGATCCAACAGCTGTTCACTGTACATAAAAGGCGAATTTATTTCTAAATTTGGGCAAGCGCTTATCGCAGCCACATGTACATAATTCTTGCGGTCACCTTGATGTGTCTATGTAAACTTTAATATTGCGCAACTCCATCAAATTGTTGCATTTGTTTTTAGCCAACTTGCAGTGCTGCTAATTATACAAGATCGCTGCTCTATATGCTAAAAAGTTGCTACAAGAAAAAAGCTCTCGGCATAATAATATATAAATATGCGCAGCCTTGGATGCACACACCTATGTCCGTTACATTGCTTTAACAGCGATCCACAATTCAATTTTACATATACACACACACATGCATGCATGCATGCATGTATTTAATTAGAAAATGTGTGTCAATTACATTAGAAAAAAAGAACGCCAAGGCGAGTATTTTTCCTGACTTCAAACACACACACACACACATTGAGCGCATATACAATTTGTGGGAGTGGAGTGAGCAATAGAGAGCGAGAGCGAGCGTAAGAGAGCAGTGCTCGTAAGCTGCTGTAAACGTTAGCATTAGTTTGAATTGTATTTTATTTATTTGTTATACAAGCGACAACAACAACAACGCTGAAGGGGGCGTCGCATAGTCTCCCAGCGTGTTTCTTTTTATTTTTGCTTGTATGTTTGCATGTGTGCATGTGTGTGTGTGATCTACAATTATTCAACAGAAAAGCTTAGGCAGCGTGTCTATCTCTCTGCTCTATGTGTGTGGGTGCATATAACACTTTTAAGCTAAAAGATTTAGTCTATGTACACACATATTGCGTTGTTATTATTTTGACTGTATTTGTGTGTGGGGGCACACATTACGTCACCAACACATGCGCAACGCACAGCTGAGCTGTGAGCCACTAACGACGTCACATTTTGAATACATATACAGTAGTTAAAATACAAACCTTAAGAGTTAATGTTTTTGCCTTTTTGGTTCCAAGCTGTTTTTTATTTGGCTTTTTTTTTGTTGTGTGTTGTTGCTGCGTTTTTGTTTTGTGTAATTTTTTATGCAACTTTCAATTGTTCAATTCACACGCATGTTTGGCTTTTTTGTCGACGACTCTGTTGTTGTTTTTGTTGGGGATGTTGTTGATGTATTTGCGCTTTAGTTCTCAGCTGCTGACAACAGCAGCAGCGACAGCGGCAGCAGCACAAATTTGTACGTAGCATTTGAGTTTTCAACGTGAATTTGAATTTGAATTGAAACTGAATTGAAGCGAATTGAAATCGCACTCACACAGACACACACACACACACGCGCGGACTCAACTGTATTGTGTATATAAACAAAACGCTTGCTCTGTCTCTTTCTTGGCTTTATTTTTTTGTCAGATTTCAGCCAGCGAGCTAGCGCGAACGTCAGCAGGTAACTACGCGTTTAGTGGAAGACAAATAAAAAAAAACGCCAGCTTATTATTGACAAACCAAAAAACGAACAGCATAAGAAAAAAAAACAAACTTGTTCACTGCTTAGATATTTTTTTTCTTGGTCTCTTGCACTTTGTAGCTGTGCTTTGCCTTTGTCTCTATGCCTTTTTGCTAAGTTTGCTGGCTGGCTGTGTTGGCTTGTCTGCTGTCTGTCGCGCGCTCTCGCTCTGTCTCTCTCTCCGCCTCGCGTTTATTAGAGCCTCGAGTGAGTTGACGATGTTGTCGCTTGCGCTGTCGCTGCTTGAATGAACACAGCTGTTAATATATACCTGACTATATAAAATGTTGTTCGGAAGAGAGCAAAATCCAGAATGCCCGCTCTTTGCCCAGACGTGAATAACAAAAGCGAGCCAGCAACTTTCTAAAACAGCTGAGCGAGCCACCAAGCACTCACACACACAAGCGAGCGTCAGATAAATACATCGTATATACTTATACTTGCACACGTTGCCAGCGCTCTTATACATAGTATTTATTTATTATATACAAAAGCAAACGTGGCTTATGTACCTCTCGGTTTGCTGTACATAGTGCTATGTATGGAAACTACGTCGTATATTTATTTATAACTATGTAGCTATCAGCAGCAATATTTTTGGGGGGCGATATGTTGCTAGCAACATGCCAATGTTGCCAAAGGGCTGCGTCAATAAATGTTGCTGCGCAGCTGCTGCGCATGTATACAAAAATCATATGGAGAGCAACAAGAAGCAGAGTTGACAAAACATATGCGCGCAAAAGATAAATAACGTTATATGTATGTATACTTATATGTATGTATTGCGAAATGGGGGAGAAGCTATTGTATGTGTGTGTGTTGTTGTTGTTGGTATCTTTGATAAAGATTCAATAACAAAAGCGAAACGATTGTGCTGATGAAACAAAAACACAAACACACACACACACACACACACACACACACACACACATGCAGCGAACCCGTTTCCATATGCTGGGTGTGTACATCAAGTAAAGTTGTTAACTGCTTGTAATGTTGCCTTGGCTTGATGTACAGCTGATGTACTTGTTGGCTGCCAGCAAAAAGAAAACGCATGCGCTGGAGCAACAACAACAACAACAACAGCAGTTTTACATAATATACTATGTAAACTGTTTTTGTTTGTGTTATGATTTCCTTCAAGTGCTATGTGGACTGGCCTGCATCAACGCCTTATCAGTGACACCCGCACCAACACGCATACACGTAGGCTCATAAAAAAATTAATGATATGATTATACATTGGCACAGTCGCGGCCAAGCAAATAAGTACCAATCCCTTTGTGCGCTGGCGTTGAGCCGAAGGCGAAAAAAAAAAAACATATTTTAATGACCCCCACAAGAAGCCAAAGTTGGAGGACAACAGCAACAACAATAAGAAGAAGAATCGCAAACAAAGCAGCAGCAGAAAAAAAAGCTGAGTAAAATGCTCGCCTTCTTGGGTTCGTCTGCTTTATGTCTGAATGTATATGTATGTGTGTAAATAAACATGCATACATATGTATGCATGGTTCTTGTCTGTCTGGTTCCTGTGCAAAACACACAAAAAAAAACAGGAAAGCCAAAGAAATTGTTGAACTCTCTTGAATATGAAATTTGTCTGCAGATTCAGATACAGATACTTGTGCGTACATACATGTATGTATGTATGTATGTACATATGTATTTATGCCTAATTAATTGCATTAGTCGCTTCATTAGCAATAAAAACATAAATGATAATGACAACAATTTAATTAATTTTAAGAAATCAATGTTCATTAGCATTAATATTCAAAACTAATCTCAAATAAACATTTCATTAGCATTAATTGTTTAATATAATAATAATATATATTTATAAAGAATTTAATGCAATATTTTTACAATCTATGCTTTGAAATCAAGGCAAAAGCTTTCAAGATCATTATACCCTCATATTCAAAAACAGCAAGCAGAACCATCTACAAATTTTCAAATGAAATATAATTATGACATCAGCATTCAAAAAAAATGGCTGGCAGAGTTTGGAAACCTAATTATGTAAAAAACAAAAACCATTTAGGCAGAACTTTTCTAAATAAAACATAAATATGAAAGTGTATTGAATAGCATGAGAACTAACAATTTGTTCAGCTGATATTACTGTAAGCAGTTATAATCTATCAGGCAAGATAATAAATAGCAGGTTTTTCAATAAATATTGACAAGTTTTCAAGCGTTTCAACTTCTTTTGCTTTTATCTCAAATTACAGACAAATGACAAACATACATATATATTGTATATATGTATATGTGTGTACTTAGGCGTACAAATAAAACGTGTTTCCAAAGTCAATGCAGGTAGTAGTTTTAACAGAATCGATGTTCGATAAAAAATTTTCCATGCTCAAAACCAAAAAAAAAAATACCAAAACAACCACAACGACGACAAGCAACGGTAAAACGCATGTGAAAAACAGCTGATGGAAAGTGGCAAAAAGCAAGATGAGGGGGGAATTAATTTCCCCTCGCAGCTACACAAAAGAAACTTTAAATGCAAGAGGCCTTGAGTTTAATTAAAAGCTTTTGATGATCAACGCGTAATTAGAGGAAAAAGTTTGGCAAGCAAATAAACAACAAAGTCGACTAGCTAATGCGCTACATAAATAAATTATATATTTATATATAACATATAACATTGCTGAGAATTAAAGCAAAATGTGCTATGTGCTCAAAAATGATTTTGTTATTGCTTTTGTAGCTCAATCAAGATAATTAATTGTTTTTAAACAAACTTTGATGGGGCACACACACGGCTTTTGCTTATGGCTGTGTGTGTGTGTTGCTAAATATTATTTAGTTGCTGCTCTTACTGCTTTGCGCTCTTTAAAGCAACGCTCAGCTGCTGCTCTGTAGGTATGAAAGAGAATGAAACGAAAGGGCAAAGCTGTCACTGTATGTGTGTGTGTGATGTAAATATTCTATTGTTTGTACATACAAACATATGCGCAGTGGTTTTTTAATTGTTGGCGATCAGCTGTTTCGATAATGCACAAACAATAATTGAATACACTTAAGTACATCAAGTGCTGGCAGCTTAGCAACATTATTGTACATAATGTATTGGCATTATATACACTTAACTTTTCAATTTTGTTGTTATTGTTGTTATGGTGCCGCCGCACGTTGCTTTAAATGTGAAACAAATTGTATAGAACGCAATTGTTTAAATTTCTCATATGTGTGTGTGTGTGTGTGTGAGTGTGTGAGAGTTGTAAATGACTTTGGACTGATATAGACAATTTGTTATACAATACGTAATATGTTACATGTTGGCAATTATGAAACTTCTGCCGTTCTGCTATGAATATATCTGATGTAACTTATTGTTAGCAGCTTAGCTACACGTGCCCAGCCAACATATACACAGCTAAATTGTCAAGCTGTGTGTGTGTGTGTGTGGGTGTGTTGAGAGCATCAACAGCTGCAAATGGTTTGCCTCTCTTTAGCGTAGTGGGAGTAAACTATTGTAAGCAGGTGTCATGCATAGTTGATGTAAAATCAAGTGACTGCTTGTCACGCTATTGAATTCTAATATATATACATATGTATGTGTATGTGTGTGCATAAATAAATTAATAGAATTATGTTGTTGACTTTTTACACAGCTAAAGTCCAAGTGTTTCTATCATTAACTCGATGACTGCACATTTATTTCTATACCTTAAGCAAAAGCTCAAAATGTTAACGAGTTAGAGAAATTTGTATGCATGTGTATAAACATAAAAAAAAAACAATGCATACCAAATATCAAAACAATCAAAGCAAGTTTTTTTTTTGGCAGCAGCTCTTACCACGAGGGTCAACAACAAAGGCAGGTGCGTCGTGTAAACAACAGCAAGCTACCCTCAAAATGTAAGAGAGCGGGGCGAGCGGGGTGTGCGGGGGGTCTGGCTACCAGACAGAGACATCTACCTACTCCCCATGATTATTCTATTTCTACCGTGACTAAGTTAAGCTTCAAGTCCATCAGCTGTCTACCAAAATATATTTGTATGTGTGTGTGTGTCTATGTAAATATTTGGTGAGTTCAATGGCTCTCCTGAATGAGCGCGGCGCTCTTCCAAAAAAAAAAAATAATGTTAACGCTCTTTATTTTCTTCATTTATTTTGGTTGCTGTTGTTGTTATTGTTCCTGCTTTTTTTTTGCGCACACGTTTGCCCAAAGTCATTCAACCCAAAAACAAAATAACGCAAAATAAAACGCAAAAAAGGAGACGGGCGCTGCGACGTCGACGTCGCAGTCGTCGTCGCTTGGGCATGGAATGGGCACAAAACGCTTGGCGATGTTGATGGCGGGGTCACTGTGCGTGCTCCGCACTCTCTCCCTTTACTTTCTCACTCACTCTCTCTCTCTCCCGCTCTCCCCATAACGCTGTCAGTTAGATTAGCAACAACAACAACAACAGCTTAAGCTTTGGGTTAAAATTTAGAAAATTGACTGACGCCAACTAATGAAATTATATAGCAGAAGCCAAAGAACTCAGGATGTGCTCATTGTATAAAATTTTGGATCATTGCTCGATGAGCATTTGTGTTTGTTTACAGACACAAAGCAGGTTAAACTAATAAATAATCCAAATTGGAAATACGCTTTAAAGTATTTTATTTTTATGTATGTAAAAACTTTGTTATCACCCAATGCATACAGTTTCTATTTTATTTTATCAGCCCAAAAACTAATATACGACCCTGAACAGGGCCACACACCCCTCCCAGACCGAGACCACAGATAATAACAATATACTTGAATATGTATTTTATTTATATGGTGGTATGTGTGGATCGCCACAGTTGATAAGCATAGACCAATCTTTATTGTGGCTTCTATTCTTTGCTTTGTTTTCACTTCCAGTTTCTTATCTTGTTTATAAATTTATGCATACAGCAATTCATTTTTATAACTTGTAACAGCATGTACCTTTAATATTACTTTGTAAAAATTATATTCGAGTAATTTTTATCTTTCTTTGGAACTGGACCTTTAAAGTGTGATGAAACGATAGTTCTGATTCTTATGATTTATGAATACAAAATTATTGACAGTCTTTCATTAATTTGTTAACTAAAGGCCTCTAATTAGACAATAATGCAGACATATTATTAAAGTTGTTGAGAAGTTATACAAATCGCTTGCTTTTTGTTTTTAAAAAGCGTTTTAAATATGGCTTGACATTTTTCTTTTTAAAAAGTTGGCAACACTGGCTATAATATACGCTTTTTATGCCAAATGTACGCAGAAATATAAATTCTACAATTTAATCACTAGCCAAATACCTTTTAATGCTTGCCAACTATATTAAATCTATTTAAAATAAACAGTCTACGGATTTCAAAATCAGCTCCAACTAAATGCTTGGGAAACTTTAATGGCCACTCAGTTCTAAAAACTCGTCATATGAATTTCCGGCTCTAGCCTATGTGTTATATGAGTAATCATTATAGTACAACTGTCTGACACGCACACACACACACACACACACACACTAGAATATTTATAACTGCATTTGTATCCATGTGACACATTAAATTTGCACTTTGAGTAGATAATGCGGCAGTTGTACATTGTTGGGGGGATAAATAGCCATGAGCTGAATCGCAGATAAAGATAGCTACAAACAAAGAGAGATACTAACTGAATATTAAGTGTAATCTGTGGATTGGTGTGCCACAGGTTGAACCTCACGTCAGCAAAGCGTAGGCAGACGCAGGTAAACAAAGATATAACGTTGATTGTCTATTTTAAGACATTACATTATAAATATCGTGAAGCTTTAATGGTTAGAAGTCTTTACCAAACTGAGCATCAAACAAAATAGCCGCATCGGTTGCTATTACTAAGCTTAATGTATTATTAATTTATAAGCTAGGTTTGCAAAAAAGTTAGGTCAAAGTTAGTTTGTTATACATCAAGTGTAATAAAAACACCTTAAAGTTGCTTTTCAATTGGTTTGACCTTTATGTTTTTGGTTTGAAGCTTATTAATATTATTAAATAAATTTTGTAATCTATTTCATCTTTGCTCATTTACTTTCTTAAGTTTAACGCCTTTGTATCGGTAAGTAAACCTTACCAGCTTCCATCTTTAACAGGGTTCAGTAGCCCTCATAAAAAACAAAGACACACACTGTTAACTACTTAAGCAGAATTTTCTTTGTTGTCTGCCTTTGGTTTGGATTCTTAAGCTGCGTCGTCGTAAAGGAAATAAAAACGTAGCTCCAAAGCGAAAATGACAAATTCAAGGATACAAACACACACAGAGCCAAAGTAACAAAGAGAGAGAGAGAGAGAGAGAGAGACAGAGGCAAAAAGAGCAAACAGTTTCTTTGTCTGTGGCAAAGGCACAAAGCAGACGCACAGCTGATTGAGAAGAACAAGCAGCAATCGGCAATAACAAACTTAAGCGGGAGATGGTGGGGGCGAGGCTTATGGGGGAATATGACAGGGAAACGAACCTGCTGTTTGCCTGTCAAAAAAAAAAAACAACGCAAATGAGACGCAGTGAGACGTGAATTGAAATCATTTACTTTAACCATATAGGGGAGCAGCCAATATATGCACCGACACTTACATACATACATATGTATGTATGTACAGAAACAAGTTTGAAGCTCAGCGACGCAATCTTCAAAGCTCCCTGTGAAATTACAATTCTAACTGCTATATACTATTCAATACATTTCTATGTATATATACATATAAACATATGTACATATGTTTATATTTACATTGTATGTGACGCATTGTGTGCGCAGAAAGTTCAAAGTAATTAAAAGCAATGGGCAGCCAAATCAAAATGAAATGCAAAATCAAAATGGCCGACGCACTTACCGTTTCACACAAAACGAATTTAAAGTTGTGTTGCACATATGTGTACATATATTTGTTGTTCCAGTTTGTTGCCAATTATTTAATATTATCAAACATTATTGCAGTTTATTTCTCATTTATTTATCACATAACACGAACGCGTACTTTGTACATAAGAATATGTACTCATAACGCCGATGCTGCGGCGACTGCTACGCTCAGCTGTGTGTGTTTTGGCTTGTCCGCCCCTGCGACACTTCTGACTATGCGTTGCTTTAAAAATTTTCTCACATCGATTATTTATTGCAATTGCAGTTTGGTAATTGCAAACGCGCACACAAACGCCGACACAAACACGAGCCGTCGTTGAGAACTTTTACATAATCATAATACAAAATGGACACTGTAGACACCAGGCCCCATTTATTTCTTATTTCACTGCATTGCACATTCTTCTTTTCTCTCTTGGTCGCTAGTTGCTTTCTGCTTTCCTTGAACTTATTACAGCCCACATGCACACATTTTAACGTGTGTGTGTGTGTGTGTATGCTAACTGTATACGCAAGCAGCACTGCAAGTTTATTGGCAAGCAAAGCGGAAACCCCAAAAAACATTAATTAATTAATTAAAAGCAACAAAAAATGCCAAATGTTAGGCGCCCGAGCTTATGCTGCCCACCGTTCTCTTTCCCTCTCCTTCTATTCGCCAACAACCGCCGCGCTCACTTTATTGTTGTCTTTGTCTTTATTTGGGGAAATTGATCGTTGCTGCAGTTGCGGCTGCTGTGGACGTTAACGTTAGCAGTTACGAAAACACTTTCACTGACGTTTGAAGCGCCTGCTGCTGCAGCTGTTGAGCTTAGCATAATTGCGCGGCACACACACACTCTAACTACTACTGAAAACGGCAAATAGTTTATAATCCGCTCATAATTGTTTATTATTACGCGAGTAACACTTTAGAGATGCTAGCTGGATGTCGATATACAAATTAAGCGAACAATAACAATGTAATCGAAAGGCGTTGTTCAGAATGAAGCTGTTCAAACGAACTGAGCTACCAAAATTTAAAAAATATTCTTATATAAATATTAAATGATTTACTAATATTAGCGATTTTACTTAGTGAAAATACATTTCCTCTTATGTTTTTTAAAATTTTATTGTATTCTGAGAAACTCATTTCAAGCTTATATTGCAAACATCTGACAAAACGGAGCGAGCTAGTTCATGCCAAAAATATCGATAGTACACAATGCTGCTCTATTTTTTTTTTGCGCAATCGGTCCGCAAAGCGCGCTTTTTTGAATTTGAATTGAGCCCAACCCCAATAAGTTGTGAAGACGTTCAGCATTTTGTATATTGTAAATTAATACCATTGATGTTGTATTTTACTTCTTATATTCTATTTAATAATTTATAGGCTTTTAATTTCATAAATCTAAACAAATCAATTGTTTGTTAAAAAAAATACACACGTACATATATATCTAAGTTTGTAGCCAATAGCTACTAGCTATAGTTTTTAACAAAAAGCTATTTAAATTTAAAAATGCTACGATTAAGTTAAATACAGTAGCTACGGGGGAGACTAGTTTTAGTACAAGTAAATTTTTCTTTTATATATATAGGGGAAACCGTTAGTTGGGAATCAACACAAGAGATAAGAGCAAAGTATTAATTTTTTCTTTAAATTAAATTGTGCAGTGAACGCATTTTAACTCGATCGCATACATTTACATTTACAATAGACACCTAAATATAATATATATATATGTGTGTGTGTGTGTGTATGTGTGGGTGTAGACATATACATACATATATTATTTTCATATGTGTATAGCTTTATTCATTGTATATGAGAGTTTGTGTTTTAGAAACGCTGATCCTTCTAGTTATTTTGTTTGTTTGTGTAAAAGACATATCTTCATTATCGTTTGTTTGCTCTGTATTAAGATACATAAATACGCTTAACTTTATAGTTATGTGAATTTATAATTAGGTATATTTATATGCTTATAATTTGTTTGTTTCAGCTGGCACTAGACTTGCACTTCACTTTTTAAAAATAGTTGGATTGTGTTTGTGTGTGGGTGTTACATGCTTATAACACTGGCTGAGCGTTTTCTTACTTCTTCTTTTTTTTTATAAAGTTTGTATGTGTTGGTGTGTGTGTGTGTGTGTGTGTGTGTATGGGTAGGTGAACTCTTAGTGGTTCTATCGACATATTTAGACTTGTTTAAAATCTCTGTTACATAGTTTATACATATTTATATATATAAATATTTCTTGCTGCTAATTAAAATCAATTGTTTATGCATTTATACAATAGAGCAGAATGTGATATAAGATTTAGTTGAAGAAACACAAAACAAAACAAATAGCTTATACTTATACATAATACACAGAAAAAATATATATAATTAAATTATAGAGTTGTCTAGTGTAAACATAACATACTTAGCATGTTAACAAAATAAAATAATCACATTTTTTACATATTGAAATTTGAAGAGTTTTAAAAACTCTTACAAGCTAAATACTAAATTATCAATTTTCATCGTTTCGTTTCGCTTACATATCGATATTAGAATCTTGCTTTAGTTATACACAGTAATATTTATGTGTGTGTGTGTAGTGTGTGTGTGTAGTTGTGTGTGGATTTGCCTGGGAAAGAGTTCAGCGAATTTCGAATTCGAGTTCGAGTATGCCCAGAATGTAGAGCATCGTTATAGCCATCATGCAAGCGAGCACGATCATTATAACGACGCAGGTAAACCAACATCAGTCGGTCGCGGATTTGCGCAGTATCTTTCTGGCAAACCCAATGGCCGTATCTCAGAGAATCTCACAACAGCGACAATATCTTGGCCGGTGTCCAGTGGTCACCGCTGGGGGGGTCACAGGCGCAAAATAGGCATGCACCTTAATATTTGGTAGATGATTCTGTAAACAAAGCGCAATAATTAAATATACCAAACAATTGTTTAAATTATAAATGAACATGCCTTTAGTTTGCGAATAGCTGCGCGTGAGATGAGCTGGCAGTCGAATAGCTCAATACGCTCCAGATTGTGGCACGACACTAAATGCTCCAGCGTGCGATCCGTGATCAATGGACAGTTGTCTAGTTCCAGCACAGACAAGCTCTCCGCTGCACAGCTGCCTGTAGTTAGATGACGTATGCCATCGTCCGTGATGAGCTCACAATGCGATAAAGTCTGTGCAATAAAAATGTATAAATTAAATTGTAAATTGGCTGCTAAGCAATTCGTACCAGTTTCTCTAGACTGGGACAGCCAGTGGCCAAATAGGCCAATGCTAAATCTGTTATCTGGCTGCATTCCTCCAGATCCATGCGCTCCAGATATTTGCAATTGCGTCCCAGCGCCTGAAAGCCAATATCTGTAAAATTGCGACAACCGGACACTTCCAGTGTATTGAGCTGTTGGGTATGCTGTGATAGCGCCATCAATGAGAGATCTGTAAGTTCCACACACTTGGACACGCACAGCTTTTGCAGCTTATGGCAGCTAGCAGCCATCTGGCGTATGGACGAGTCGCTGATAGTCTGCAATGACAGTAATCAATAAATCAATTGGCAAATATAATAAACAGTTGAACTAACCTCGCAGCTGTGTAGATTTAGCACCATTAGATCAGGACAGTATTTGGCCAGGCACGTTATGGCATTGTCGTTAATCTGTTTACAACCTTTGCTACTGAACTTGCGCAGCTTTACGCAGCCGCGCGCCAACGCCTCGATGCCATTCTCAGATATAAGATGACACCACGATACATTTATCTCAAAGAGATTCTAAAACAAAAGCGAAAATATCAATTAAATACTATATTTATGTGTGTGTGTGTGTGTCGTGAGTACGCACTGGGCAGCCGTCTGATATATATTTGAGGCTATTGTCTGTGATGTTGGAGCAAGAGTCCAGATTGATGGCTGTTAGCTTGTTACAATATCTGCTTATATCTGTGACTGAAAGATCCGTAATCTTCTTGCACTCCGATAGATCCAAGGTTTCGATGTTGTGGCAGTGATTTGCTAGAGTCCTTTGGGAAATATATTATATGAAAATAGTGTTGCCTAGTTTTAAGCGCAACAGCACATACTTGATGGATTGATCCCCCACCGATTGACAACCACGCAGCGATAATGATTTGAGAAATCCGCCACATCGTTGCGATATATTCTCAATCACCGGCCCCTACATATACATAAGCAAACAGTTATTATAAAAAAATGCAATAAATTATTAGTAATCACCTCAATATCACGCTGAAAATCAAACAAATTGATTTTCTGCCAGCTGGAGCCGTCGAGGGCGAGCACATTCCAATATTTGCACACCTGAAAAAATGATTCACATGTATATAGTTTGTGTGTGCGTGTGTGTGTGTGTTTACCTGTGCACAGCGGCATAGCGAGACGACATCCAGATAGGAAAAGACACGCAGGAGCACCTCCTTTGGCAGTTGTTTGATTAGCTCATCGTCCAGTTCGGTGGCGCCTAGGAATGTTTGCTGTAAAAAAAGTGCAAAAAATTCAATGAAACTACAAATATAGATTTGAGATATGTCCAAATTAGGCTGCGATTGAAATGTATATAACATGTCTATGTATGTTTGCTGCTGAAAACAAAACAATTAACTGCGATTGGGAGTCTGTCCCCCCCAAAAAAAAAAAAACGAAATAACAATTTAATAAAGTTTCTGAAAAGTAACAAACTAATTGATGAACAATGGAGCGTCGCTTGAAAAGAGAGTAAGAGAAAGAGAGAGTGAGAGATAGTAAGAGAAAAGAGCAAGACGGGGGGATCAATGTACAATGTTTTTGGCCTTGATGAATGACCGCTGGTGGAGTATAACGAAAATCAAAGCGAATTTTGTTTTGTATACAGTTGATTGGTTTTTGCTTTGTGTGTTTGTTCTTACGGGCTCATCATCATCATCCAGCTCCAGCTGCAGCTCTTGGGTTTCGGTTTGGCTTTGCTGGTGCTGCTGCTGCGGCGGCTGAGACTGCTCCTGCTGCTGCGGCAAGATGCAGACCTCCTCCTCCTCCTCCTCGGAGTTGGAGGATTGCGTGGAGGCAATGCCGTTGCTGGACACTGAGAATGTTGCTGTGCGCCAGAGAGTGCTGCATATGCCGCTGATTAAATTTGTGCCATTGCCAACGTTGCTATGATTGTTGTTGTTGTTGTTATTGTTTGCAACAGTATTGTTGTTGTTGTTGTTGTTATTGTTGCAGTTGCTGTTGTTAGGCAGTTGTAAGCTCTGATTGGAATTGGCAAGCTCATTGTTGTTGCTCTCGTTGCCACTATCAGTGGACGCTGGCGTCGACGCACTGACGCTGACGCTTGTGCTACTGGTGGCTGTGGTGTTGCTGCTGCTGCCATTGTTGCTGAAGCTGCTGCTGCCGCTGGGCGGGCACAAGAGTTCAATGCTGCCAGCGCCACTAACGCTAACGCTGCCGTCGCCGCTGCCGCCGCCGCTGCTGCCATTAGGCGCAACGCTGCTGCTGCCATTAGGCGCAACGCTGCTGCTGCTGCCGCGCGCAAACATTGAGAAGCTTTAGTATACGGAGTGGGAGTAAAGAAAAAGCTGCTGCTGCTACTGCGTTCAGTTACACACACAGACACGCTCTCTTTTATGCGTGCGCTCTCTTGCGCTCTCTTACTCGAAAGCTCAAGCAGTGCTTTGGCTTTAGCGAGTGAATGTACGATTAAATTATTCACAAATTGCGTCTTTTGATGTGCGTTCGTCGCTCTCTTCTTGCTGCTGCTGCTGCTTCTTTTGGCCAGTTGCTGTCACTTAATAAGAACAAGCAGTGACCATTAATTTGTCTACCGCTCTCTCGCTCTCACGTTCTGTTGCTGCTGCTGTTGCTGCTGCTGTTGCTGCTGCTCGCTGCATTTGCTAATCGCAGTCGCTAGCTTTTATCTTTTTATCTTTTTGCTCTTCTTGCTGCTGCTGCTGCTTTATTCGCATTGCTTATGCACCAGGAACTATGCCGAAATACGCGGTTATTTTAATATTTTTGCTTTTGCTGTTCGTTTTGTTGTTTTTGCTTTACGTAGCGCGCACGTGAGAAATAGAACAACAATTATTATTACAGTATACATATAATAATGTCTTCATATCTTCTTCCCCACAATGCCAACCACAATGCAATGTATGTAATTGTATATGTATTGTATATCTGTGTGACTTTTTGTATTTGGCTGCCTGTGTGCGTGTTTATTGTGCTCGCAATTCAAATGTGCGCGTCCAGCTCGCGTTCAACTCAGACTGAACGATCAGTCAATGACCATGTCTCTCATGTGGGCTCATGGGCTCTTGTTTATCATATACTCACCAACCCCCAACCACAACCCCAACGCACATTCATACATGTCATGCATGTGTGTGTGTGTGTGTGTATAAATATATCTCCCCCTATTCCCTTCTTATATTTAAAATATTGTATATGGCATTCAGCTTAAATGAAAATTCATCAAAAGCAATTGAAAAAGGCAATCGAACGTGTTGCGAATTTGACTGAAAGCGATCAAATACAACCACAATAATAAAAGTAATAGTAATAAAAATAAGAGTTGATTGAATAGATCTTCAAGAGCGGCCGAAGAACTGGATATAACCAGAGCGAGCTACAGCGCTTGTCGCTCTAAAATAATTATAGATTTATAATAAGTTCGAAAATAAACTATAATTATAATGCTTGCTGGCCTTCAGTATTCCAAATAAAAATAATTAAATTCAATATATTTTGCATTGCATTTCATTTACTCAATTCGTACCAAGTTGATTTCATCATTTTACCATAATATTTAATTATTTATGATATGCAGACCGTTAATGCTAAAAAGTATTATACATGACTTAAGACTAGACACTTGTGCTTAATTCGTTTCTAGTGCAATTGTATGTAGCCTACTAACATAGAAGATTTTAAATTGAATTCTAACGCATCAGCTTCAATTCATTTCGCTTTATTGGGTGCACAATTTGAATTTGGCACAATAAGATGTGAAGTGATGCGATCATTCAGATTTGCAGTGAATATAACGAGGGCGTTTTTAGAATTAAATGAAACTAGCTGTAGCATATGTAAACATAATCCGAAGTGGTTAAAAAAATTAGAACCAATATACATATAATAAATGTTTGAATAATAATACTAATTCGTCCATTGATTTTGTTCAAAGCTTGTTTTTTAATAATAAGTTATACAAAATGATATTAAAGATAAAACATTTACCTAGACCCAGAGAGAAACTCGTGATGTTCTTTAAACTTTTCTGCATGTTAGTTATAAAATTATTGGCGCAATTTCAAAACGATTTGAACAAATGACAAATCCTGTTTAAATACTCTTTAATATAGAACCGAAAAGTTAAACGTTCAAAACAAAGCTTTGCCCAAAATTTTAAAATTAATGCATTTTCGCACTGCTGATTACAGTTAAGTTCACTTTAAAAAGCTAAGACAATAGTTTCAGTTAGTTGCTTAAGTAGCTCTATGAAGTTTATTTTATTTCCCTTTTTGTTTATTTACAACTACGCAGCAATCTATAACTTTTGTAGCGACCCTCGCATATACACAAATTTAGCATGGAAATGATTTGCATTTAAATTTGTATCGTGCAGTACGTTCCGTATACGTAAATGCGTTCCCAAGTACGTGATTCTGTACACATTAACAGCTCCCGCTGATGACCCGATGACAATGCTGCTGCTGCTGCTGCTTCTAACTGATAAAAAGCACTGAGAGATACAGCAACAACAACAAAAAAAGCTTTGAGAACAGCTGAGCATAGCATGCATAGAAAATTATAATAAAAATACAAGCTAAGTACAAAGAGCAAGAAGAGAAAGAGACAGAGGCGCGTGTTGTTGCATGTGTGTGTGTGTGTGTGTGTGTGTGTGTGTGTGTGTGGGTACACCTCAAAAAGTAAACAAAAATTAAAAATTTACAGTATTGGCATATAAATTATATAGACACATTTTGAATGACGTATAAATGCTAAGAGCATGACCTCGTTACGAGTAATAACTAATAAGGAATTATAACATGCATGTGTGTGTGTGTGCCTGTGTGTATTACATGGATCAGGGCTCTATATACATATGTATTAAAAGCCCAGGTTTATGTAAGCCATGGCCAACTGGGCCTCGAAGCTCAAATCAGCTGGCCACAAGACTTTGTCAACTTTGTAATCGCTGTTGCTGCTGTGATATGCAGCAGCAGTCTTAATTTCTATGTACTTTATGTACATATATGTATAAAATACTTTTGTACATAAGCGATAGCACATGTAGCATCGAAGGGGCCACAAGGTCAACTCGAAAGTGGGTCAGCTGTATGCATTTTGTATATATGTATGCACATTTTCTTCATATGTATGTAACTGCGTATAATATTATGCGAGTGCAATAAAAACATAAAGCTAAAAATATTCTTATCAAAATAGACACACACACACACACACACACGAAGAAGCACCAAGAGCACAACAATGGCTTAACGCTTTTTTTAAGTGCAAAACAGATAAAGCGTTAAAGCGCAAAAACAGCTGACGACACCCAAGCCAAAGCATAGTTTCCTACTGCGCTGCAACAAAGCAGAATGTGCAATAACTAAACACACACACACAAACACACACACAAGCTGAAGCGCACACAAGCACACACTGTTAGTTAACGCTAAATGCTAGTTTGAAAAGTTTATTGTGCATTAATAAATAAAATGCGCGTACCATTTGTTTATGTTTAGCAAGTTGCGCTAACGTTTTCTTATTTGTTTTGCTTATTGTTGTTGCCAACAAAGTCTTTCTTCTTTTTTTGCTTTCGTTGGTTGCTTGTTTTTATTATAATGAACGCCCACACCGCGCACCACTTTCAAATATAGATTTTCAGCAAAATTTATTTTTCGATTGTTGCTGCGCGTTGCTGGAAAAACCGTAAAGAAAACGCACAACCAGTGTAAATGCAGACACGCGAGACAATGAAAACGACGAATGCGATGGCGACGCGACAGACACTGCGACATCGATAACAACAGAGCGCAGCGCAGCCAGAATAACTAAACTGAGCGAACTAACAGCTGAAGCTGAAATAAATGCATGTGGGGGTCACACTCACACACACACACACACATGCGAACGAGCAATGCACCCACAAAAATAATAATAATAACAACAACAACTGCGGAAAGGCAGCGCAAAGACATAATGAGAGCTTTTTGCTTTTGAATTGCCATTGCTGCTGCTGAGAGAGCGCGAGAGAGTGACTGAGTGAGCGAGCGCGCAGCAATGAGAGTGAGAGCGCTCGCCATTTGGCAAACAAAAACAAATGTGTCGGACATGGAATCAAATTTAAAATTCCACTGCTAAATGCATTTACCAATACGTATGTGTATGTGTGTGTATTTGTTTGCCTTGTACATATGTAAATCTGCATTCACTTTTTAGCTGCAGCGCTGCCAGACAGTTGCACTTGCTCTCGCTCTCTGTCTATCTGTCAGCTGTTTTTGCAAAGCAAACAAATCAAAACAAAAGTTTAGGCAGTGCAATCTATGAGATTCACTTGGCCTAGAACACTAGCGTTTTTAATTTTTAAAACATTTATAAACAAAGCACTTTCTACACACACACACACAGACACATACACATGCATGCATACATACGTTTTCTTTATCTAAGCTTTAAGAATACAACGCAAATCAAAATCAGTCATTTGCCCGCCGCCCCCTGCTGTAACGACAATTAGCAAGAGTTTGCCAACTACTATGAATGTATGTATGTATGTATATAGGAGAGCGCGGGCTGCAGTGCACCGACTGACTCTCCGCATTGGTCATTAAGCTGGCAGGCAGGCATGGAGCAAACCTTACGAGTTTGGTTAGCTGGATATGGTGGAGAACATTGGCGTCAACGAGTTTATTGCACTTTTGCTCAAGTCGTTCCTAACTTGTGTGTAAAAAGACAAACAGACGCACAGGGAGAGTGGGTTCGGGTTCTTGGCTACGGGTTTGGGTAAGGTGCTAAAGCAACAGCTTGTAGCGCCAACAAAGAACCAACTTTAAGCATAAGGGAAAATAAAATCAAAAAAGGAAACATGAATGCGAGACAGCAACGAAGTAGCGAATGGTGGGGGGTGGGGCGGCAATCTTGTTTGAGTGACTGTCTCTCGGTCTGTCTGGAGTTTACAGCAGCGTTAGCACGTCTGAATTCAGTGTGTGTGTGTGTGTGTGTGTGCGGGTGTATATGCATGCAAACAAAAGAACAACAAATAAATCGAGCGCAAGGAAGTTGCTTGTTGTTGCTATTTTATTGCCTTGATTATTGCATTCTCAGTCAGCCAGGCAGACAGATCAGTCACAAAGTAAATTACACACCAATGTAAGTGTAAATATATACTCGTAATTGTGTGTGTATATTTGTATGCTTATGTGTGTGTGTGTGTGTGTTTTGTAGTACTCCCACACAAGCTACTGTTTTTGTTTGTGTTTTGGTTTATTTTGTTTATATAAATGTTTGTATGAATGGTCTACAATTTGAAATTTCTACTTACATCGATTCTAAAGTGACTGCGTCCCGAATTGGTCATTTTATTAATTTTAATCCTGCGCTTTTCTAAACACTCTGCTTGTTGTTGGTATCCGTGTCCCAATTGACAGTTACTGCGCTGAAGTTCTTTGTTCTTTTGCAATGTTTTTCCTGTTGTTTTTGTTGTTGCTGCCACCGCTGCTGTTGCGTCGTTATACCTTTATGCATTATAATAAATTAAGGTGTGCTCAAGCGAACTGATTTTCTTAATATTGTGTACGTAACTTTTTTCGCGTCAAGCATTTATTTGTTTACGTTCTAAGTGCGTTATTTCGACGCAAATGCAAGCTTTAAGAGTGAAGAGTGCGCAATACGAAAGAAAAATATTGCCCTCTTCGTTGTACAGCTTTGCTCGATATTTAGACCCAAGTTACATTTTTAGATCATGTTCGCTCGATAGCATGTCGATTAATTACATAATGCTCGATAAATATAAAGTGTGATATCTTTCGGCTCCATACAATAACATCACATTTGTTTTGATTCTGACTAGCTAAAAAATAAAAATAAACAGAAATTAATAATTTGCCAAAATGTGGCCCATTGTAATGGCACTTTTGAGGCGCAACGCCGTTTATATTACATTACCAATTGCAGGAGTTGTCGGCTTTATTGGCTACAATCTGGAGAGCATGTTATCTGACAAATACACACCGTACAGCCGTGAGTTATGAAATTAGCAAAATGCTTAATTATTTTATTAATAACCATCTGTTTGTAGCTTCCATACAAGAGGTGCGTGCAAATCGACTTACTGATGACAAGTTCATTGAGAATGCCGCTAATGTGGAGAAGTTACACTTGAATAGTTCGGTGCTGCAACGCAACCTGTCGCCTTCATTACAGCCAAAAGCTTAAGCATGGCTAACAGGAATTTGTGTTATATAATAGGTTATATATATATATAATATATATGTATATAGTTTAATTAATAAATTAACTGAAAAATAAAAAAAACCTCTTAATGAGTTATTACATCCCTTGCGGGGATCGAACCCGCGACCTTTGGATTAGAAGTCCAACGCGCTATCCTCTGCGCCAAAGGGACAGGTGGAGGACGCTTTGCCAAATACGTACATAAGCCAGCTCTGCATTTATTGGAGAATACTGGAGTAAAAGCTCAGTGCGCCTGCAAGTGGTCTATGAAATTTAACATTGTAGCCAACACATGGAAAAAGCAAATCATGCAGCTAGAACTATTCTTAGCTGTTATCTCACTTCGGCCAGCGCATTACACAAGGCCTCGGTGGCGCAGTTGGCAGCGCGTAAGTCTCATAATCAGGGTCGTGGGTTCGAGCCTCACCCGGGGCATGTAACTTTTTTGCTTTTTTTTTTCTTTTATACATAGCTTATAAGTATAATCTTTGTTATTAATAATTATTATACAATAGAATGTTTTGTGTTTGTTTTTAAATTGAAAACATAATTCATAATTTAATTTATTTTACAAATAGCAGAAATACATGTATGCTTAAAATTTAATTAAATATCATGGGGGAGGGAATTGGGGAAATGCGAGTAATCTACTTGCCCATGCGTTGAATTGACCACTCCTGCTGGCACAGTGGGCAGCGGTTGTTTTGCTTCACCCAAAGTGACATGCAGCAATGATGAAATGAATGATTACACTCGCCCCAAACGACGACACAATCCTGGCGTCCAAGCACATCTCGCTTGTTCTCCGCCTGGCAGCGCAGGCATGAATCTGTAAAAAACAAACGAACCGACGCTGGTTAGTAAACAAGCTAGTGACAAAATGTCAACGTTGCGTCAAGTGCGATACAAATGGCATTGGATGTCAATTAGAGAATGCAGCTATGACGTCAACTAAAACACACGTTGACTTCCTTTTTAAGCGTTAACAATAAATTATGCAAAAACTGGAGTGTGTTTTAATAAAATTATGTCTAAGGTGAAGTAATTATTTGGCAATTTGATATGCCATGTTATCGCATTTGGAAATCCCAAGCACTTTTCATTCAATATTTTTCACAATTCATACAATATGAAAAACAAAAACTGATAAGCTGAGTTTTCATTCAACAATAATTGTAATTTAAATCGGCTACGAAAGCCTTTTTTGTCGTGGGGGCAGGTCACTGACCAAGACCAAGAACGCATCGTATATATAAAAATCTTTTCTCAGAATTACTGTTAATTTGAACAAGACAGTGCAAAAACAACTGTTCAATCGGCACACATATATAATGTATATATAGATAGGAATCACCTGAGCCGCTTTGGTGAGTGCAGGTGCTGGTGTTGACATTTCGAAATCTGTACGCGTTAGCAAAAAATATTTATGAGTCTTACCTACATTTAAAAACATGTAAAAATGCTGCTAATTTCATTCGTAAAGACGACTGCAATAGACCCTGTAGAAAATTTGAGTGTTAAATATTCTTATGATTCAATATTTCCACACACACTTAAATATTTTAATAAGTAATAAGTTAATTTTTCTTAAGGTTATATGCTCTATGGAACAGGTATACTTTATAGAAGGTGCATTCCATCTCATTGCAGAGCATTAAATTTGCTAAAAATTAAATTTGTATTTTATACAACATTTGGAATTGCTAATATATTGTTAATTTCAAGTCATTCATACATTTATGTTTTTTTTTCAAGGAGTATGTTTTCAACATAGTTGTGGAGTACTCTGTGTTGTTCATAGTTGCTATATGGGGGTTCGATTGAATGAGTCAAAGAATTATGTTGTTATTCATCGCTTTTTTTGCAATCGTTTTCGAATTTGGTGTGAAAAAAGTTGAACACAGTTTTGCAGTTTTCATGTATAGTGGAGTGAAATTGTAAACCTACAACAGGAAATTGTTAACAATTTTAATGTATGCATGTACATTTCCACGAATTTCATATGTTTCGCATGAAGTCAATAGCCGATCGACCCGATAGCGCGGCTTAAATGCGTTTTAATTAAACTGCTTAAGTGGGCGTTCGGTTATTGGTCTCTGAACTAAGTTAGAGGCAGGGGCTTGGTGGGGTTGGTGAGGGCGTATTGGGAGCATGGCTTCGGATTACACTAACAATAAGTGACGACCCTCATGACGCATTTCTTAAAGGTGCATAGCCCAAATTTTGTGCCAAAAGCTGATGAAATTTTTATGTTTTGAGTTGAAATTGATAGAGCATTACAAAAATATGCAAATTTTATTTTTAAAACATATTAATTATAGCATAAATGGCGTATTATTGAAGCTATAGAAGAGCAATTAGCTCGCTCATTAAATTGTAATTAGCTTTGCACTATTGGATGCTAATATTTTCACGAGGCGTAAATATTTACGCATCAAATAGAAAAATGGGCTTCAGCTGGCTGCCAGTGCTGCTCGGTCTTTTGATGCTCAAAGGCATAACGGTTAGAATAGATTAAGCGTTGCTAACTTGACTCTGTGTGTTCTAATTCCAATATCGTTTCACTCTAGTGTGCACGCCTGCTTAAGTTCACCAATGTGAAGTGTGCGGACTTGCCCACTACGGCGGGTTCGACCAAATACGAATATTGTCGCTTGAAGGTGATACGGCGTAACGTTGTGGAGCTTTCGCTCAAGGTCAGCTTACTGCAGTTGCCGGTGACCAATCTGACGGCGCGTATTCAGTGCTTTCAACGCAGCGTTGGTTATCGCCCCTTTTTGTACAACGTGTACTTTGATTTTTGCAAACTTATGTCTGCCAAACGATATCACATCTCCTTTGAAAAATTCGTCTTTGATACGATACGCAAGCACAGCAATTTTAATCACTCCTGCCCCTGGACGGAGGTAAGTCTAGCAGTGAACTAATCAAACTTAGGTGTTTCAAAATTGCACTTGCAGAACTACATGATGGTGGACAAGTATGCCTTGGACTTTAGCAGAGTCGATATGCCAGTGCCCGATGGTGTTTATCGTTTAGATTTCACCTTTTTCATACACGGCATTGCGCGCACATTGACGCAAGTCTTCTTCGAGAAGATCGAGTGAGATGCTCTTTTAACCAGTTGGCAACTAACTGGAATTTTCAAGTGCATTCTAAGCATTCCATGTGGGTACACTAGTACTACACTACGCCCAATGCCATGCCCACACACACACATTCATCTCAGCTTTGTTTTTATATATTCGTTAATAATTGTCTGGACAAGTTAAAGCCAATCAAGTCAATAAACAATTATTGCTATTATACAAATATACATATAGATCTATGACTGTCTTAGTTCTAATGTTACGTAGGCTTCTTGAATGGGGGCCTGTTGCACAGTGGTAAACAAAAATAAATATTAGTAAGTTTAACTTTTATAGACATACGATTGATATAAACTAAATTTTGCGCCAATGTGCTGTTGTTTATATCAAATAAGAATTGTAGTGCGTCATTTGGTTCTGCTGCTTTTTAATTGTGACTGAGCGATAGTCTCCAATTGGAGGGTGTGTCTGGAAATTCAAGTCATATTTTCAATTATGCATAAAATTCACATATGTATAAACATATGTAACGAGTATGCAAAGCGACAGTCAGACGACAGTGATTAAACCAGGTTAATGGCAAATCTGCTTTGTCAGCCCATTAACACAGAACGCACCAATGGAACGTGACAATGAAACGTGACAAGTCAGGCGACGCACTCCAATAAGAGTTGCGCAGCCTTTAAGCAGCTGACTGCTACAACACGCATGGCATCCTTTGTGCTGGCACAAGCTGCTTGCTACGTCACATCTGGCAAAACGTTCAGCGTGAACTTAATGTTGATTTATTATGTTTTGATTGATTAAATTCGAAAGTCATTAGCGCTATGTAGATACGCATATGACTGGAAAAGCGCTGCGCAATATAATCGATCAATTCATCAAAGGGCAGATAAATAGAAAAAGTCAGACATGCATACAATATATATATCGAAGTATGACAAATATTTGCACAAGACACAAGTCGGCTGATATAGCCAGACAGCTATGAATGCATTAAAAACAATTCCAGTTTCAAGCACCTGACTAGACGCCAATGAACCGGCCCTAACGTGTAATATATTCAAACAGACGTGAAATGCAAATCTATATAGATATGTACATACATATGTGTCTCTCTAACTAACTCTTGCTCTGCTTGCCACCCGCCCCCCTTTATCTGTCTGCGTTTTATGTAACTCTGACTTGCTGTTTGTGTTAAGTTCAAGGTTAATGCTAAGCGGTTGGAATGACAGTTGCCAGTCGGGCAGTCTAAAATTAGCTACAACAAAGTTTCACACTTTTATAGTTGGAGCTAAAGCCTGACGCATACAAAAATCGGTCACATGCCTCCTGCTGTTTGTTGCTTGCAGCGTTTTTATGTATCACGTTGCACGTTTGCCCATATTTTTCCACAAACAGCTTGTTTTCTAGACGTTACAGTTGTTGTTGTTGCTTGCGATCAACTGCTGTCTGCTGTAACAGCCTCGACTACGTGACGTCACTCATGGGGGCTTGTCTTTTGCGCCAAGCAACAGCTACAACAACAGCAACGAACGTGCCTCCAAAACCGGCTGGGCGCTTGCTCTTAAATGCGCTCGCAGCTCTCGCTCTTAAGTGCAGCCTGCAAAGAGCGCCAAGCGCCAACTCTTGTTACACACACACACACACACACACACACACACACACAGATTTCTGCAATGGAAATGTACACATTGTCGTAAGAGGCAGTTGCTCATTTGATCAATCAATAAGCATTTACGGTTACGGTGTGGAAAATCACAAATGTGACCAAAATTCGCAGGTGCGAATGTTTACACCCAACTGTTAACTCCAGTCAGCTGGCAGCGGCTCGGTAGCGGCAGCGGCTGCAGTTTAACGGCACAACGCATTAACAAGCTGTCAACTGAGCTAAAGCGCAGTCAGCCTGCGCGTCTATAAGCATTAATAGTCGCTAACTGAATTAGCTAAGCACAAAGATCATCATGGCTTTTTATAGTTTATGCTGTTGCCAACTCGGAAATGGCTAAAAAGCTAAAATCTTGTAAAAAACGTGCAATTGCTGCTGCAGACAAGAATTTTACCGACGCTGGCTGCCAAATGTTTCTGGCATATTCGATTGCTTGTGGGTCGAGTGTAACGATCGCAAGTCGCATGCAAAGAGCGAGAAGGAATGAGAGCAAGATGCGACCAAAAGACAAAAAAAAACTTATAAAAGAAGAGAAGCTGCCAGCCAACTTGAAATCGATGTTTGCTCATAAATCAAAGAGAGTACTTTACTTTGTATATGTATTGGCTGCTGGGAGGAACACTGTAAGAAAGAGAGAGAGAGTGTGTATGTGTTTAAAGGAGACAACAACTTGCAGTAGGGGGGGAGAGCGGCAGATGATTTCAGTGCAACCATAACCATTTCACAAATTAATGGAAATTTTCGATTTTTGTTTCGCTTTTGTCTTTCACACACACACACACACATACACATGTTTGCATTTATATATATTTTTCTAAATGTTTGCACTTCGGCTGCATATGGAGCAGCACATCTCGTATGTATGTTTGTGTGTGTGCGTGTGTATGTGTGTGAATCTTGGGGATTTTCCATTTTAAAAAAATTCCACTCGTTATAAATTTAGGACTCCACAGACAATACATTGCGTATAGACGCTCTTCAAAGATTTCAATTGCAGGCCAAACAAATTTTCCATATGTATCTTAACCTATTAATATATTCTGAGGATGCAGATCGCTGACTCAATTACTCAGAAACATAAATTCAAGTTTATATAAATACAGTTTAGTTGTGATTTATTTAATTGAACGATTTTAAAATGGCAAAGTCTGATCGAAAAAATTTGTTATCCTGACATCTGCTTGATTTCGTTAATATGTTAATTTCAATATGTTAAATTTTTTAAGGTATATATTATTTGCTTATTTTAATGCAATGAAAGATAGTTTGATATTCAAACAATAAAAATTGAGCTCAATATATTCCTTATAATTTTGTATAAATGGCAATTAATTCAACGCTTGTCTGGCACGCTTTACATAAGAAATGCACCGATTATAAATCCCTCCAAAAATGCCAAGTTAAGCAAAGTTCTCTAACGATAAGCCGAAAACATCAGATGTAAATGGAGCAGCAGTAAAACGAGTAGCACATTTAATAAGAATTGACAACAAGCAATGAAAAGATTCATTCATTAAGCTAATTGTAATTTAAGCCAAAACAAAAAAAGAATTGTTTTTTCAAATATGTAAGTATGATTTTGTTACAGGCAGGAATTATTTGGAAATCAAATAAAAAATTTCAGTGTAGAGTTTATCTAATTTATTTTTGCTTAGTTATAACAGATGTCGTAATCAATGTAACTGGCTTAAGCCGTTTATGTCCAGCGCGCCACGTGAATTTATCATCTTATTTTGCCACGCGTCGTGGGTGTGTGTAAATATTGATAAGAGGCCTCAGTCACTTAGCACATGCAGTCGTACGACTTTATCGAAAGTTAATATGCCACAATTTGCATTTAGTGAAGCGTTCAAACAGCTACAGCTACGTTTAAGTTTAAAGTATTCTAAATTCGCGTATATGATGATCATTTGACATATCAAGTATCTGCTTTGATCTATTTGTGTTCATTTTGTTTTTTTTTTTAATATTCATTAGCGTTTCAGCCAAGTTACGAGCACATCGGGCGTGCTGCCAGCCAGCAAAATGTCATTTGTAATGTTCGTGTAATTGGCGTCTACAATAACTGTAACAATGAATTACTGTTGACAACAGCAGTACACGGATAAGCTCATAAAAAAGGCGTAATAACTGTTGTTATTATTATTGTCGTTGCTAGCTGCATGCAATTGTTATTTAATTTGACATTTTAGTGTGGGCGCCATTAATAAATAAATAACAAACAAAATAAAAAAAAGCAAAAAATTTACATGCCCCGGGTGAGGCTCGAACTCACGACCTTAAGATTATGAGACTTACGCGCTGCCAACTGCGCCACCGAGGCCATGTTCTAAACCCTAGCCGGTCGCTTATTAGACTGCCAGCCCATCCTGCTACAATTTTGAAATAACTTATTTTAAATAAGCTGTGTGCATAAAATGCCAAAACTTTTGTTTTTCTTCGAGTACATATGCACTTACATTTAGTTTATTTTGGGTTAGGACTTTGTGCATATTTGCACGTAATTTATGTAAGAATAACTTGAACACGTTGTTGCAAAAGTTTTCGCTGTAAATTGTTGGCAATCAAAGATAAACTAGTAATGAGGGCTAAGAATTTCAGTTAGGTTCAGTTTCAACTTGATAGTGCTATCGATCAGTTTGCAGTTTTGTTGATTTAATTCAATCGAGAGATGTGTAAAGATTCTAAGTCAAATTAAAAGCTCTACAAAATGCTATTTAAACTGGATTTATTTACTGTATTTAAAATAAAATCAACTTGTTAAATAAATATATATACTGTGACGCAATTGGTATACCTTACATATATATTAAAAATAACGAAACCTGATTCCAAGCATTGCCATTTTTACTGTAGTAGAAGGAATTGTGAAAAATGTACAGATATTTATTTCAGAACCAGCTAGACAATTAATTACGTTTATTATAATGCATGTTAAATTATGCATAGACGTAGCTAAAAATATAGTATCGAACTATGTGTGAATGAAAATGTGTGTGCCTGTCTGTGTGTGTGACTAATTAGCAAAAGTGCCGACGATCTACGTTAAGCTTTTATTAGCACGCCGGACAACTTTGAACTGGACATCATGAGTCGTGAGCCCGAGAGCTGTGAGCCGTAAGACTTTGACCTTGTGTGAAGGGCGCCGCTAGCTTTGCCATTTAGCCATAATTACCTGACTAAGTGTGCATAGCATGAGTGTGCATTAAGAACAAATACTTGGACAGCATCAGCGGCAGCTGCCTCAACTCAACAAAATGCGCACGTGTGTGCGGTGAAGAGCGCTCCACTCCACAAGTTGAAGTAAGTGCAAGCGGCAACGCAATATTTCTAATTGGAACGCAAGCAAACAAAAGTACTAAGTGAATTCTCTCAACGCAGACGTTTGTTTAAAAATACAAACTAAAAACGCAACTGTTTTTAACTTTGGCAGCAGATTGCGCAATGTCCGTATCGCAACAGACGGGAACACCGTCCATATAATGACTGCCCCAAGTTTAAAGTACAAACTAACAAATTTAATCGTCATTAAATTTCTATTCATATGCATGTGTGTGTGTGCGTGTTTGTGTGTGTTCGCTGCATTGAACAAGTTTTATTATAATTTTCTGATAAACTGTAATTTTGTTTCACAGTGCGGAATGTTGGGTGAGTACCAAATGCGCGCTGCTCTCAAGAGAAACTCTCTCAAGCAAAAGAGTGAGCGCAGCCCAAGAGTAAGTAAGTATGTGTGTATATGTTTGTGACTGTGTAAGTTTAGTTGTGTTAGTTGGAGGCTCGTCACTCAGCAGAAACTTTGCACGTCAGCTAAAACGACATAATTACAAATATACAAGCATACATATGTACATAGGTATATGCAGGTGTTTTAGCTATATAGACATTGTAAATACATTGAAGCAAATATGTTTTATATGCCAAAAGTTGTGCCCACATTGAAAATAAATAAAATAAAAACAATGTACGTACATACATATGTATGTCTATATGTCGTTGATTTTGCCAATTGGCGCGTGAGCGGGCAAGCAGCGCAATGTCCGGCATCACATGCTTTAGTTAATTTTCTTTTTCTTTTTGTTTTCGTTTGTCATACTGTCAAGTGTGCGAACGAGCTAAATTTAGCATTTTGTTCTTAATTGCCAAAGCGCCAAAAGCCAAAGCTGCAAGCGCAGAGTAAAAATTTGCTCTACGTTTGTGTGAAGCTAAGAGAGTGAGAGTGTTAGTACAGCTCTCTCTTTTGCTAACTGCCTGTATATCGTTTGCTATACTAGCTTTTATCGCAAAACACACACACACGCACACACATACCCACACATACACATACATATACAGGCAAGTATTTCATTAGCGATTGTGTATCTGTCACTCGGCTTACTAATTAGATAAATAAGCTTTTAATGGATTCTTGTAATTAATTTTTATAGACGCGTGCGCTTTTTTTAACCGTTTTTTGCCAGTTAGCATAATTAAGTGTGATATACGAGTTGGTAACCTCAAACCATCAGCATAGAAATCTGCTGACGCAACAAACAACAATTGCATCAGCTTTTTGGGCAATACGTGCGCCTGCGCATGCGTCGTCGCTAACGTCGCAGCCAAAACTGCAGCATTTTCATCTCCACACTCTTTTACACCAACACACACAGACACACATACAGAATCATGTAATTCTCTTTTGTTTATGTGGCGGTTGTGGACTCTCTGTGTTTGCCTGTTGCCGGCGTTCTGCTTTTTGCTGATAGCTGCGAGCCAAGTCTTGGGGGCTCGTCGTCTCGTGTTTTATTTTTGTTGTTGTTTGGTTGCGCAAAAAATAAATTTTTCGTTTCATGCTTAGTTTGCTCTAAAAATAGGCGCAGCACTAGCTGAGTACCAGCACATAAAGTTCGAAGAATTACTGTACATTGAATGAGTACGTTCGGATAAGATAATAACTTCAATGCCAAAAAAAATAATTATCACTGACGATGGAACGATGAATCAGTTCAATGGAAACAAGCATTGATAACTATGCATATTATTAAAACAAAGCAATAAAAATTTCATAATATATTTGGAATATTTTTAAAAGTCAAGTAGTGAGTCAAGATTTCAAATAATATGTCAATTATGTTTGCTGTATGAAGTTCAATGCTCTTAGCTTGTATGGTACTTAATTTCACACTAGTTTTTGAAAGCTCTCAACAGCACACTCAAGCTATAGTAGTCTACTTGAAAACTGGTTTGCTATTGCTAAGACTTTTGGCTAGTAACTTGAGATTGACCTGCTCCCCTTACGGACGAGCAACACAAAGTGTATTGAAGCAAACACTATCGCATTGTTTTCAGTATTAATCATTATATTTTTAACAAAAGTCCTTGAAAGAAATCGAAAACAAAACTAAAGAGATTGGCCTGGCTGCTGCAGGTTGAAAGACAAGGACAGCTAATGCTTGGGCAACGACAATTCAAATACCCTATAAGCAATCATGATTAATGTGCAATATTTAGAATTTTATGTTCTTAATAAAAAACTGTTTAATTCATTTCATGACAAAGTGTTAAACATTGTCATACTTTTAACATATTCAATTTCGCATGTGCTGATTTATAAACTTTCCATTTAGTTTGAAAAATAGATTTGCTTGATGTATTGATGCAAAACACGTTTAAACTGAATATATATTGTTGGGCATTGTGCAAATTCATTGGGAGAAGCTGGCAATGTTTATGCCTTGTTATGAAATAGAAAGCCGAGCCCCCCGATACAATTGAGGGGGCGCGTTTGCACAGTTATGTGAGCACAAAGCGCTCCAAAAACAAAACAAACTTATCGAAATATTGCCACAAGAAATTTTGTGGGCATTTAATGAAAGACAATTGATTTGCTTGCTGTTGGCAATGAGATGAGTCCACGCAAAATGTGCTCCAAGGCTGCAGAATTTGCACGCGCCCTCAAAGTCAATTTAATAATATTCAATTGAAAATATATTGTATAAGTGTGTAAATAAAAATCAATTGGCACAAGCCAAAACGCGTACCAACAAGCAATTGGCTATTAAACACAACCACAGCAGCCAAAACAAATCAATAAAACAAAATTGTGTGAGTGTATGCCCCCAAAGGCAAAACATGTGCCAAGTGCTGGTGCCACTGGGTCGCGCAGTGTCCTCCAAGAGATGCCGCCCAAAATGCGTCATAAGCAAAAGAAAAAAAAAACATTGCATAGCTTACAGTCGCGCCGGCGCGACGCAGCAATAAAAACAACAACAGCACCAGCTCCAACACCTTTGACTTTGCTCAGTCACTTTGTCATCCTAAGTTGGCGTCGTCATCATCTACACACGCACACATGCACAACATGTGCTTACATACACAGACATACATTTGGGCGCCTCAATTCATTCATGCCTTCTTTTCGACCTTCGCATGCTGTGCCGTGCTCTTCAAACGTTAAAAGACCAGACACCCAAAATCAAAGAGAGAGAGAGAGAGAGAGCGAGCAAGCGAGCGAGAGTACGACACAGCGTGAGTGAGAGCACGTCGCATGCATGTGTGGGGGCTTGCTGGTACTGCTGGCTCTCTTTGGCGCTCTCCCTCACTCTCGCCTATTTTACCGTTCAACGGGCGAACAGTGTATAAAGCTCGAACGAGTTTCTGTCAATTGGTGTGCGCTATATAAACGGTGGCGCATTCAATCTCGTGCTTCAGTGCCACAATAGTGGATATCACATTTAGTAGTTTGTTAAAAGGTAAAATCACGCACAAGCCGATAAAACAAAAATCAAATCAGCAAAAAAAATATAATAACACCGCATACAAAACCAAACATTTTTATATATAAAATAAAATGTTTAAAAATTTAATTTTAATAAAAAAAATCTTATGCAAAAACTTGAAAATATTTGTTGGCAGTGAGTTATTGCTAGTTTATTCCTAAGATGTTTTTTTATCGCGATACAAGTTCCGGTCGTAACGCTATCAAGTTAGCAGTGGTTGTGGCGCGAAATCAAAAACTAACAGAAAAAACACTATATGTTAATGCATGATTAATAAAAAAAAAACTCAAAGTCTCTAAGGTGTCTGCGCAAAAAATTTGTGCGCCAATTGTCATGTTAATTTAATGCAATATCTTTGAATTTGAATAAGCAATACGTCAAGCATTTGTCTGGACAGCGGTCTAAAATTATATACTTCATCGGTTAAGCATTTGCTAGTACTTTTCAAATTCGCTGCAATCGATTTACGTAATTTGGCGAAAATGCTGTAAAGCAACAAAAACATCAGAAGCCCCCAAGGGTAAAGCAAATTTGCAAGAATAACAAGAAGAAAATGGCAAGAAAAATATAAATTGCAAACAGTCGAAAATAAGATAAACTTTTGAAAATTGCGCGACCGTGAAAAATTTTTATATTTAGATTTTGTGTTTTTATCGCACACTCTCGCATGAGTTTACATACAAAACAACTACATAGATTAGTTTAGATATTTATTATTTTGCTGAATGTCTGTAGCTTACACTCATTTGCGTGTCTTGAGCAACCAAATGGCAACAGACTGAACTGTGTGGGCTATAGCTAATTAAAACAAATTAAAATGCATATGTATGAGCAATTAAAACAGTCGCATGCATACACACACACGTCGCTTAAGAAAGATTAAATTATTTTGTCTTTGAAATAAACCTAAAATAAATGCCCAAAATAAGCGTTCACGTTCACCAAAAATTCGCAACGCTTGCACACACTGTGTTGATGAATTTGTGCCGCCAGCAAAAGCAACAGACGTTAGCACCTATCACCTGAGCTGTATACTATGTATGTGCGTGCGTGTGAGTGGGAGAGCGCATTAATGTCTGGCACGTGAGCGCGTTTTAAGAGAATGCATGCCTAGTTAAGAGCGGCAGTTGTAAGCTGCGTTTAAGAGCACACGTGTTGCTAAGTACAGCGCGCAGCTGAGCGTGGGACAAACGTATATACATACATATACATATATATTTGCGTATGTGTGTGTTCGCTAATGCCTGCATACAAAGATTAATTTTCGCAAAGCCATTTGGAGATATGCAGGCTGCCCCCAACAACAACACTATATACTTTGGTTATAATGACTCACAGCAAGCAGTTAACTGAAAGCAATTGAGCCATGTTCAAGGTCAATGCTGCAAGTACATACATTTGTATGTATGCAATCGTTTGTTGTTGTTGTAAACACAACTTAAAGCTTGCCGTTATGTCACACTCAACTAAAAGTTGAGTGAGGCTACCAATACATGTTAGCAGCCACAACGGCGTCACTTGACAGCGACGTCGCAGTGCTGCCGACGTCATGACGCCCACGCGTCGACAATCACATGACGCAGGAGCAAAGGCAGCGGAAAATAAACTCATATTTGAATTTTAGGCATTCTTTGCAGCCCACGAAATGAGATGATAAATTATTTGCAGGCACTGCGCAAAATTTGTGGAAAATTTTTATAAATATATATAATTTGCACGACCGTAAAACAAAAAGTATTAAAGTAAACAAACGTTTTGTGTGAAAGTGTCAAAGGCACCAAACACTGACAATGAGTAGACAACAAAGTTGACACAAGTGCAAGGCAAAGGGGGTTAAGTAAGCTATTTAGCTCTTAAAGAAAATATTTATTTAAAAAAAATGAGCTATATTTATAATTAATGAGCTTAAGTCAGTGCTAAAAATATTTGTATTCATTCAAGAACAAATAGATAATCAAAACAAATAATGTGAAAATTTGTTTTTCAGCATACAGTTAGTTTGAAAAGTAAAAGCTCACTAGCAAGCGCATAGAAAAGCAAGGCATGGCACATTTAATTTTACGAGGGACTGTGCACAAAAGTTGGTCATGTGTTTGCCAAGGACGCCATAATAGATATATATATGTATATATATATTTATCTAACATATATATTATAAAAGTGGGCGTGAAACTGTCTAATGTCTTCAGCTTTTGGGGGCTGGTTTATCAAAAGGCAAATATAGACATTTATTTTGATAAGCAGCAGACATCAGACTATTGCTATTTTAATTATGTAATTTATAAGCTGATTAGATTGCTGCAAGTGCAAGTGCAACTGTTATAAATTTTGCATTATTATATTAATACATTTTTCTTTCTCATTGCAGCAAAGACCAAATTTCGTACGCAAAACAAAGGGCCTTGTTTACAATTTACGCACAAGTGTCATCTACAATATAAACAAACACATACATACATACATATTATATTTGTATTGTAAATCAGAGTGTTTAAATTTTTTATTCGCCGCACACTGGGCAAGGAGAGAAGCAAATAGTTCAAGTTGAACATCATTTGTAATTGATAAGATGAGTGGACGCGACAATCGTGGCGCCGGCGGAGGCGGTGGCAACGGTGGCGGAGGCCATCACCATCAGCCGCTGAGCAGCGCTATGGGCAAACTAAAGGAGAAATTATCCAGAGCAGGTGTAAGTACTAAATATAACAATTCACTTGAATGCCCATGGCTCTGACTCTGAACTATGTAAATGACCTTGAATGTAGCCCATAAAATTAGATTACAGTAGTGTGTGTGATCATGAAAAGGCTAATCTCAAGTTGAAATATATTTTGAAAGTCAATGGCATTAGCTACAGTGGAGCTCAACTAAATTATCAGGGACTCATGTTTACAATTAGACGTGTAAAAGTAAATAACTAATAACTTAAAAACATATGTAAATGAAATGAAAATTATAGCTAATTGTTTTATAAAATTTCTTTTTGAAGATATAAATAATAAATAAAGAATTAATTAAACCCAATAATTAAATTCAAAATTCATTAAGCAACTTTTGCAATTGTTTACAATACAAAATTAGACAATACTAAATTATAACAGAATTCCAAAGCAGCTGACAACTTAGTTGAGCTTAAATAATCTTAACTTAACCATATGAAGTGGGATTTAAAAGATATAAGCTACTAACAAATTATTAGTAATTTTATATAAATTATGAAATATTTAATGTGTATTTTCTTTACATATTGTATATGACAGACTTTCTCAAATTGTTAAATCAATCAATTGCTTGAACTTTAACTTGCGATGATTTACAAATTTGTTAAAGTATTCTAGAAGTTTTTACTGTAAAAATTGGAATCATTTACATAAGTAGTACAACCATTTACTATTGTTATTTAAAATGAGCAGTGGTAAACATTTAAAAAATTGAAGATGCTGCTAAGGTTGAAATTAAAATCCAAACCGAAACGAGTAAATTTTTTAAGCGATAAGCGTTGCGTGGATGACTGACTGACTGACTGGCTAGATGGGTCAACCTTTGGCTTTCGATTCAAGAACAGAGCTCAGAGCTTGGTAATCAACACTGCTGCTGCTGCTGCTGTTGCTGCAGAGACTATATAATAATCTAAAATCGTAGCATAATTTCGTAATTAATTCGCAACTGTCTGCGGCGCGTGTGGTGTGAATTTATTTTAATTAAAACAAAATACTTTTGAACAATTCACAGGAGGAGCTGGGCTATCATCGTGTGGAGAGCACTTTGTCCACATCGAACACAGGCACAAGCTTGGACACAATATTGCCGGAGGATCCGTTTCCGTTTCCACAGGCAGCGCCTCAAAGGCCACAACAGCAGCAGCAACAACAACAACAACAACAAAATAGGCAACAGGAACTGCGTCTACTGCATGACGAGGACGATGAACCGCCGCTGTCATTTCGCCCGCTGCTAGAGAACGTGGACGAGCCACCACTGCTGCAGCAGCAGCAGCAACCACAACAACAACAACAACAGCAGCAACAACAGAGAACTCCATTGCGTGCCAGCGGCAGCTTGGAGTTAACACCGATACCACCACCACCAACTACATGGGAGCCGCATCGTGATCGCCAGCAGCGCAGCGTGGTCTTGGGCGGGGAAGAGCTGCAGCGCAGCAAGCAATCGTTGAAGGGCTCACGCGTGTCCTTTGAGAAGCCGCAAGCCGGCAAAGCCGCTGAGAGCAGCGACGAGGATAGCTTCGAGGAGAAGCGCATTGGTTTCCAGAAGCAAAAGGCTACAAGCGTAGATCGCAAGGGCATCTTGAAGGATCTGCATCATATTTTGGACCACGACAATCGTCGTCAGTTCCAGGCCAAAAAGCACGTCTCATTGGACATTAAGGGAACACGCTACTTGGAGGATTTGCTCAAGGAGTCTTCATCGGAGGAAGAATTTCATAAAACCCGTCGCGAGTTTCAGGGACGCAAGCATCAGAGTCTCGATCCGCGTGTCACGTTCAAACTGAACAAAGCGCTACTCAGCTCCAGCACAGACAGCGACGAGGAGGGCGAGGAGCATAAGCGTCTGATACATCGTCCCAAGGATATTACCAAGCCACTTATTATCGATCTAAAGGACTTGGAGAGCGAAAGCGACGAGGACTTCCAGACGTCGCGTCAGAATTTCCAACAGCAACGCTCCATCAGCACAGATTCACGCAAAAGGTGAGTGTCCACCACATTATGTGGTCCAATTAATCGCCACTCACTTTCTAAAACGCAATTTCTATTTTTATAGTCGACGTTACGAAATGGACGACATGGGCAACAAGCGTGGTGACAACTTACGCCATGCGGTGCCCTTTGTGCGACAAATCACCGAAGATGGCAAGCCCAAGCTGGAGGTCTATAGGCCCACAACGAATCCCATCTATATATGGACGCAGGTAGGTCAAACGAATGACGACAGCGAACGTTCTCATTCATTCAGTAGCTTAAGCGAGATCTGAGCAAGAGATAATGAAAATCACTTGACTTTAAGATGAGACGTAATAATCACATGTTTACACGAGCTGCAAGTTGAGCTTTGAATTTCCTGAGAATACTTTGGGTACACCCCCATGGGCTATATCGCATGTATAGACTTTGAATAGCTTCTCAAGAACAAACGTCGAAATTACTAATTTATGGATTTCAGATCAGATTGGTGTTTAAAATATTGAAAGCTTTAAGCCTTAGCATTAGTTTCTTCGAGAAACAATTCAGAGATCTAAGAAAACCTTAGGACAGCTCTAATCTAGTCTATTGAAGTTCGGGGTGATTTTCCGGAATGTAAGAAGTATTCCAAATAACAAATTAAAAATTATAAAGCTAAACTTGGGATAATCAGAAGAAGTTTTAAAAAGTAAACTAAATATTATTAGCATTAGGATCTTCAGGACCTTTCTCAATTTCCGATGATTGGAAGCGTATCAAAATAGATTTTGAAAATAATTGCAAATATCGACACAGATATTTTTAAAGCAGCTATGACGTCTTTAGCTATATATTATTCCAGACTTAAAAATAGAAATCATGTTTAGCCCGAGCAATTGCGTTGAAGTGTAAAACGCATAAACTTAAGGCTACTCAAGTGTTGGATACTATTGTTAGCTCGTTAGGCACTGAGACGGGACTAAACTGGCGCCTACAAATACGCACTCAAGAAGGTGGGTGAGGTAGAGTGGCGTGGGGTGGGGAGGGATAAACATATATACGTACGTGTTTAACGGAGGAATGGCCTTATGAATGGCATTAATATTGCCATAAAGCAATTTCAGTATTACTGACGTGGTACTCATTCTTTAATTTAGCATTATAGTTTGTCAGTCGACATTGGAAGCGCGCGTGGCGGGCTATTTTCGCACGACACCTCGTGCAAGTGACCCCCACCCACTCCCACTGCCAGCACCAAGCATGTCGCTGTGCTTGGAATTTAATTGAAATTGAAGTGAAACTGAAATAACGCAGTTAGGTTAGTTATGTATAACGACTAAAATTACGCGCATATATTGATAAATGGCAAAGTCTTCGATATTGCGGTGACTGCGACTGCGACTGCTGCTCTGCCAGCTTAGTGAGCTAAGCTTAGTTGCACTTTGCCTATTAACCGTTACGCTTCGTGGCAACTCGTGTTGTCTCTTCTCAATATAATCTGCAAAAATCCAAAGCCGGAGGCGGCTCCATACGTAAATAGCGTGATAAGCTGTTGACATCAGCGAACAGCAACTGACTTGAGCCTGATCGCAGCTTCGATCGATCAACAAAGAGAGAGAGAGAGAGAGAGCGACCGAATGAAAGAGCGAGAGCGCGCGTAAACAATTGTTAAAGCGTGCGCTACTGTTTGAGCATTGATTGAAAATGCCAGTCGTCTATTGATAAGGCAGCCTCTATATCAGCAGCCTATAAAACATATAGACACATATATACATATATATAACAGATGTGATGTATGTTTGTACGTGACAACGCATATCGTGCCTCAGAATCTAACGGCCTAGGCGTTAGCTTATTGCATACACAAGTCGCCAAATGACAGGTTTCAGTTTCAGTTCGATTTCGTCGGGCTAAGCGCAACAAATCCCAATCGCATCCACACAAAAAATCGTTTCTAAAGTGAAAGGCGGCAGTTGCAAGCAAGGTTGCCCAACTTGCATATAAAACAAACAACAGACAAAAGCTCAACAGTTTTGTTGTTAACAAAAGCCTAACTGAACATGAAGATTCTCATGCGCGCGGACACGCATGTGTCCTTCTCTGTGCCCGTGGAGGAGCCCAAAGCCAAGTGCACCTACTCGCAGGTCCCAAAAAACCTAAAGCTTAAGTCTTTTGCCTCAAACTGTTTAACTAAATGTTTTGCTTTTTATTTTAATTACAGGTGCTGGCTGCGCTAAGTGTCTCCCTAGGCTCACTCGTGGTGGGCTTTGCTAGCGCCTATACCTCACCCGCGTTAGTGTCCATGACCAACCCCAATATGACATCCTTTACGGTTACTCCTCAAGCGGTAAGTAAAAATTATTAATAAGTGAACTAAAAGCAACAAGAGCCAAAATGGCATAGCCCAGAATTTAGAAACTGTGTTCTTTACATTAATTCAGAAGCTAAATTAAGTCCCTGCAAATTTAATTTGTGAGCAACTTGCTCATTTAATTAATTCATATTTCACTTTTGTTAAAATCAAAAATATTAGCCTTCAAATAAATGTATTTTCTTGATTCAGTTCGTAGCTTTCATTAATTAAAATCTACACTAAAAGTATTATTCTTAAGACTTTTCTTTCTTGCTTTAAAAATTGTACATCCTTTCATTTGATTAATTTCTTGCTCTCTTTACAGGCCAGCTGGGTGGGCGGCATTATGCCTTTGGCTGGTTTGGCTGGCGGCATTGCTGGCGGTCCCTTCATCGAGTATCTGGGCAGACGTAATACAATCTTAGCCACTGCAGTGCCTTTTATCGTCTCCTGGCTGCTAATTGCCTGCGCTGTCAATGTGGTCATGGTGCTCTGTGGACGCTTCTTGGCTGGCTTTTGTGTGGGCATTGCATCGCTCTCGTTGCCCGTTTACTTGGGCGAAACAGTGCAGCCGGAAGTGCGTGGCACGCTGGGACTGCTGCCCACGGCGTTTGGTAACATTGGCATCTTGCTATGCTTTGTCGCCGGCACGTATATGGACTGGTCCATGTTAGCCTTTCTGGGCGGCGCCTTGCCTGTGCCTTTTCTCATACTCATGTTCTTCATACCGGAGACACCGCGTTGGTATGTGAGCCGCGGTCGCGAGGAGCGCGCACGCAAAGCTCTGAGCTGGCTGCGTGGCAAGGAGGCGGATGTGGAGCCAGAGCTGAAGGGTTTGATGCGCTCCCAAGCCGACGCCGATCGTCAGGCGACGCAGAATACAATGCTGGAGCTGCTTAAGCGCAACAATCTGAAGCCGCTGTCCATTTCGCTGGGTCTCATGTTCTTCCAGCAGCTCAGCGGCATCAATGCGGTTATTTTCTACACGGTGTCCATTTTCAAGGATGCCGGCTCCACCATTGATGGCAATGTCTGCACCATTATTGTGGGCATTGTTAACTTTATGGCTACGTTTATAGCCACGATTCTGATTGATCGTGCGGGCAGAAAGGTAAGTCTTCATTCTAATTCGAAACACAAAACTGTGCTAATTGCATTTGCTTTTCCTATAGATCTTGCTGTATGTCTCCAATGTGGCCATGATACTAACGCTGTTTGTGCTGGGCGGCTTCTTCTACTGCAAGTCCACGGGCATGGATACCTCCAATGTGGGCTGGCTGCCGCTCAGTTGCTTTGTAGTCTACATTTTGGGCTTCTCGCTGGGCTTTGGTCCCATACCTTGGCTCATGATGGGCGAGATTTTGCCAGCCAAAATTCGTGGCTCAGCCGCCTCAGTGGCCACCGCCTTCAACTGGAGCTGCACCTTTGTGGTGACAAAGTCTTTCCAGGATATGATTGGTAAGTTTCAGTAATAATTTGCAGGCTCAACATTTGCTTATAATTTAATTTATCTTTGCAGATTTTATGGGTGCACATGGCGCCTTTTGGATGTTTGGGGCCATTTGCTTTGTTGGCCTCTTCTTTGTGATAATCTATGTGCCCGAGACGCAGGGCAAGACGCTGGAGGATATTGAGCGTAAAATGATGGGCCGTGTGCGTCGCATGTCCTCCGTGGCAAACATCAAGCCATTGTCCTTCAACATGTAAACACACACACACACAACAAAAAAAAAAAACGGGGATCTTTTTGAAGCGATCAAACCAAATATTAGTCTCTAGTGCCTTAGTGCTTAAGCTGTACAATTTTTAAAAGCTGATCGTCTGTTTAATAATTTGTAGCAAAAGAATTTCCTTTATTGTTATTATACATTATGATTATTATTATTTATATTGTTAAGACGCGTAGTTTATATAAAAATATATACTTTAGCTGTGTAAATTATGTTTTCTAGTTGAGACACATTCAGAATTTATCGCTGTAGAAAGCAAATGACATAGAAAAGTCTTTAAGGCAAAATTCATATTCTTAACTATTCGAATATAAAATATATATGTATACCAGAGAATGTAAACATGCAGGAATCTCTACAGAATGTATCAATATTGTAAATTAATTTAAAAAATATTAAGAAAAACCAAGAAGAAATCAACAATCACAAAAATATGTATACAACAAAATCAACAAATGAGAAAATTATTTCAAGGGTGGAGCAGGGGGAATTTCACGGAACGGAAATCCCTTCACTGTTAAAGGAATATCTCCAAGCGGAAGTGTCTTACCTTACTGGGTCAATGCAAAATTTGTTGCAAAATGTATAATGGGTATTACAATTTTTGCAAACGACCTTGAGTATTGCATTTTACAGTTCCACAATGTCAATGGAAATACGTGATTATGTTACAGTTTCTATATTTTCGCATATAGTGCTATATTTCATATAGCTTAAGACGCCTGATGTGCATACAAATATAGAAACGCAATCAGTTGAACTACAACTATTGATATTTATATATTTATATACTCTGAGAATCTCAAACAAAGAGACAACAAACAATTTTAATTAGTTTCACTTGGTTACGCTTCGGTCTTATCACAATTCTTATGTAAAACTATTAAAGATTAGTTTAGTTTAAAGGTGTAGCAAAAGTTTAAGGACTAGCTGATATAATGTTTATATATATACACTCAAATTTGAAATGAATGCGTCATTCGCTGTTGTCAGCAACACCAAATTGAATTGCAAGATCACCTGCTCTATAAAATATTTTACCTATGAAAGCATGATGATTGATATGATGAAATTGATGATGTCAATTGAAAGCAATGTACATCAAATATATGTAAGGTCGTTGTCCTCATGCCACAAAGTACGCTTGTTATTGTTATGCGTAGTAATTAATTCATTGTGAGATAAGTCTGTTTGGGATTTTTCTAGTAATCATCAGGAAGAACAATTTTTAAGACAAATTTTTAATTGAATTGGGTTATAAGAAGCCATTTCTGAATTATGTAATCATTGCTGATAGCTTAAAATGGATTGTGGATTATTTCTAAACATTCGTACTGCAATTAATTGATACTATGTGTATTTAAGCTATTTAAACAGTTGCAATTTTTATGAGTACATAATATAGTACTAACTGATTATAACGACATTGATTATACAGAATCCTATGTTAATTATACAGATAGAAACTTTGATAGCCACATTGAGTCGCAGTAAGTTCATACAATTCATGTATATATAACTTGCATATACTATTTTTTAAAATTCTATTAATTCGATTTGTAAAGATTGTGTTTTATACATTTTTTTTTACCTATAAAATGTATTCTGAATGAGCATCAAGATTTCAGAATCTTTAAGATTTACAATTGGAGATATTAAATTTGACAGTTCTATTAGCGAAGTTACATTTATTTTTGAACTTTTTGGTTTCTTTCCCTATCCCGCATAACAAGCTAAGCAGTGATTTTCTAAATAACTTTTTAAATTCTCAATAAAAATAAAGCTGCGGGCAAGCAGCAGCGCTAAGTTAGCAATAGTGTTGTGCCCTTGCTTTAAATAGTTTTGCTATCAAATAATTGATGAATTCCAGAAGTTAAGCATACAATACAAAAGTAAACGCAGTTTAGATTTAAGCAATACATAGCTACCGAGACTTGAGACCTGAGACAACCCAATTTACATTGATAACAGAGCAAAGGATAGAAGTATTAGGCATTTCACGGCTAGGATTCTGGGCCAAATGGGTCAAGAGCCAATCTTCAATCATAGTACCAGATTTGGAAGCTCCCGAGAGTCTCATTTGCTATTAGAAATATGGCAAAGCATTTATATGTACATATAATAATAGTCTAGTTGCCATTTGGTTAATTGTATATAAATTAGTGTTTGTTCTTGTATACTTATTTGTTTCAATTATGTTTACGTCTGCATTTATGTATGTACGTATAAATATTACTGCTTGCCCGCGGTAGAAGTGCACCATCTTAATTGCTCATGGCAAAATGCCGTAACTTTCGAATTATGGTATAAATCTAAGCCAAATTATGCTCAGCGACTCACCCATAACTTGTACGCGACAAATAGCGCAAATGTCACATCTAAAAAACATAAATTATTAGTAAACAAACCAAAAATAAAATTAAGGCTTTCTTACTCCACATCCCAACTCCACATTGCCACTGCATTCCATTTCTTCAAAGTAAACATCTTCTCCGCCTTGTTGTCCACCGAGCTATCTGCGTCATCAGCCATTTTGTTAAAAATATATAAATAAAACTAAATTTTGCACAACTGCTTTTGTTTATATGCGTTTTGTTTTGTTTTGTTTTCACAGCAAGTAACACAATTTGCAATAGTCATCCACCAATAATTGCGCGCAAACAGGGCTGCATCATAGTTGAATATTCGATATATCGATAAGTTGTTTCTGAAGCGAGCTTGGCGCGCAATCCAAAGGCTATTTATTGAGTGCTCGAACTAAATACTAAACTAATGCTAGAAAACAGGTTCAACTTCGATTTGTGGATTGGACTTGTTTTAGATTTTATGAAACGACGATATTTCAACTTGCAAGGATTGCAGCGAATCGGAATAAACCGAACCAACAAGTCGGACTCTAACAAAGAGCAGGTAATTACGCGTATAACATGCTGCAATTCGCAAGCACTCGTGCTCAGACGTTATAAACATTTCGAAATGCAGCAATTTGGCGTTCAACCACAGAAACCGTTACTATTACAATTTAAGTCAAAACAAAGAAGAAAACGAAAACGAGGCCATTATGTGCGATTGATTGTATCTTCAGGTGCGCAATGCAGCGATGAAGCCAAGAAAAATTAAAGCAGTAAAAAGTTTTTGTACATACAAGACAATTATTTCGTATATTTTATGACAGGTGGTAGTTAGTGGAAAAATTGCGAAAGGGAAAAATAATAAACAGCTAACAAAAAGTTTGCAGTTGGCAAGTGATTGCTCGCCTGGCTGGCGAGTTAACGAGCTGAAAGCCACTTCCTATAATTATGTGCCACTTCACTCACATGTGAAGCTGTGATGCAATCGCTAAATCTCGCTTGCATAACTAACTGGCCAAGAATACACAAAGAAATTGCTGTAACAGTAGTAGTAATAACTGGTTTTCTTCAATTTTCATTTTCATTTCATTTGTGGGTCGGCCAATGACCATGCTGCTGCGGTTCAGTTAGCTTTTCACTTTCACTGTTGGGTGCCCCCGTTCGTTCCACTGCCATTCACTTCCCATTGCAAAAGTTAGTGACTGTTTGTTTTGTTTTTTCAGTGTTTCATTAGCTTATATTTAAATAAAAACTTTTCATATAGCTAAAAACAAAGATACAATAAAAGTATAACACATTTGGCTTAAAACGTATGCCAAGCTCTTACGAGCTCGACAAGATCTCGTTTTGTCAAGTAGCGAGTTAGTTTGTCCTCTCACTGCTACCTGAACTACTCCTCCTTCTGCTCTATTCCTCCCCCTCCTCCTTGTGTTTATCACCCGTTCAACGTCCAGCTCAACGTTGCGGCTGCAACAAAGACTTCCTGTTAATGTCCTTATGCTCTCTCTCATTTGCGTATTTCTTGTTGTTCTTGTTCGTTTACTTCTTGTGCTCGCGTTCTGTGCGCCTTCGTTATTTTACTTAGTAGTGGTGCTGCTCCTGGTGGCTATAGCTGTGATGATCATGATGATGATCGTGATGTTCGTGGTGCTTGAAAATTGGGACTTCGACGTGATATTTCTCAGGCACGGGAATTTCCTTATGAATGGGCACTTTCACCTCTGTGTAGACGGGAATGGGCTTCTCAATGGGTACTTTCACCTCATAGGGCACTGGTTTCTCCACGGTATAAGGCACCTTCTTTTCAACAGTGTAGGGCTGTGGCACTGGCACCTTTACGTGCACTGGATATGGTTTCTCAACCTGTCAATTGATTTGAAAATGTAAGTAAAAATTTTTTTACCATTTAGAATAGTTTAATAAGACTTACCTCAACTTTGTAGGGCTTGTCGACGGGCACCTTAACTTCATAGGGCACCTTCTTTTCTACAACAACTGTATAGGGTTTCTCCACTTCCACATCATAAGGCTTTTCAACTTCCACATTGTAGGGCTTCTCGACCTCATACTTAACCTCGTATGGAACCTTCTTGATCACTTCATAAGGCTTGGGCACTGGCACTTCAATTTTGACTTCATGTGGCACCTTCTTGATTACTTCGTAGGGCTGTGGCACGGGCACCTTTACTTCATATGGGATTTTCTTGATGACCTCGTAGGGTTCTGGGACATGCACTTTCACCTCATATGGCTTATCAACGGGGTACTTGACTTCATAGGGTACTTTCTTTTCCACAATGTAAGGCTTGGGCACATGCACTGGCACCTTGACGTATTCCTTGACATGCACAGGATATTTCTTTTCAACTATGTAAGGCTGTGGCACATCAACTTTCACCTCATAGGGTATCTAATGCAGACAGTTGATATAGACGATGGATATTAAGATTAAAGAATATGTCAGCTTACCTTCTTTTCCACCGTGTAGGGCACATGCTTAGTTACTGTATAGGGCACTGGCACTTTCTTTTCAATGGTCACCGTCTTGATGTGCTCATGATGATGATGATGATGGTAGTCACCCAAGTGCAGACCACGCTTCTCCACAGTCTTGCTATCCTCAGCTGGAGCGGCATCGGCGCTGGCAGCCTTCTTCTCATCGATGGCCGCGCAGTGGGCCAATGCCACGCACACGGCGAGACAAGGAAGTACGAACTGCAAAAAGGATAATGCAGCAGGCTGTAGAGCAGACTATTCCATAGATGCCAAGTAGTAGTTAAATTACCATTCGCATTGTTGAGCTGTTGCTTTGACGTCTCACGAGGAAAACGATTTACTCCACTATAAACTGTGTTATACCAATAACGAGATATGAGCTGGTACTGATTCGTTGACTCGCTGCATTCAGCTTATATACACCCCAAAAAAAAAAAAAAGATTGGTCTATCGCAACGCGTTTAGTTCGCCGCCCCTCCGCGGCCGACGCACCTCTCTCTCCCGCTCGTACTCGGAGAGCTGTGATTGTTGTTGTGGATTTGGCTTAGTAATGAAAAGTTGTGGAACGTTGTACGATTGGCTTTGGTTATATGAGCAACTCGTTTTAGCTGGAGCAACATGATAGGCCAATATGCAGGAGCCATGCATGAAGTATTACGGCAAGGTAATCGGGTCGTTATCCTATAACAATAGCTAGGAAATTGTTATAGAGACCCACATGCTGTTGCTGTTGCATTTGATTTTTTCGCGATAATTTATTGTTTTTGCTAACAAGTCGAAATATTAAATTACTGTCGTTTTTACTTTTACATAATGCCAGCAGCCAGACCAGACATTGACATCTCTTAAGCGTGGCTTCCGTTTTTTGTTTTTGCATTATTTTTTGTTTTTTTTTTTTCAAGCCTGGATGCGGATTATGTAAATCGCAATCGATTGCATTTGCGGCCAGCGGCGACGCTGTAAACAAACTCATGTGGTAAGTGGCAAGCCACAATAAGAAGGTTAAGCTTAGACACAATACGCTTGTTGGCCACAAAGCCGCAGTTACCATGTATCAAATTTGCTGGCATTATCAAATTTTTATGGGTACATCAGTGGGCCTTTGGACCCTGTACATAAAAGAGCACGAAATGGTCTTATAATGGCGCCTGACTTTGGCATATCCCCAAAGTACATAAAGTTGCTAATTTTGTATAGCTTGCTTAAAAAGCTTGAAGCCTAAGCAGAGGGTCTCATAAAGTCGGTAACGTTGGACTTCCCGAATTTATTTGTAATCGATAACAAAAGCTTCTAAAACGTTTACATTTGAATATGGCATTGAGTATTGTTGTTGCCATAAAGAAAGGCAATAGCTTAAAACTACCTTAAGCTGCAACTTTAATTTGCATATGTATTTAAATTAATTGTATAAACATTTGTATATCTCAAGCGCAATTTTTTTGACATTTTAAGCCTGCACTTGATTGCAGCCTGTAGGAGCTGCAGGCGTGACTGTACTTTTGCATGTGTGCGAGTATTTTACATATGTAATGTGAATGAATGTGTGCGATTTTCTTGTAGCCGCAGTTTGTGCAATTCATAGTCATTAATTTGTTTGAAAAAGAAACAGCTTACGCTAACTGCTGCTACTAAGTCTGCGTTTAAAACTAAAACAAAATAAAAATTAAATACATACTGATGCATGTAAGTATGTATGTACATAATTACTTACTTGCACACTCTCGCATGTGCCATTAGTAGCGCATTAAACAACAATAAAACCAGGCAATATTATAAAATTCAAAATGCAAGCCGAAGTTGAAATTTCCTTTACCTAAAAATATTTGTATGCAAATAAATTTTCTTTCGACAATCAGATCATCAACATAAGCCAAAATATTTATTGCTTTACATTTGATAAAATGTAACAGCATTTACAGCGTATTTTAATTATCATGAGCTTTACATTTTAAATAATCGTCTATTTTTCGAAATTGGCGGTAGACGCGGAAGACAGTTTTGGTCGACAGTGCTGGACTGTTGAGTCTAGTGGAGGGGTTTGGGGACTGCGAGTTGCTTGCCACGAAATAACAGCTCTGAAGACATTTACATGCCTATTCTATTTCATAATCAAGCGGAGCGCTGAATTTCGCGCACTAATTGCAGTCTTATTGCGCTTATAATTAGATCCCACCAAATTTTTGTGATTTCAATTCTTGATTTACAACTGTCCGAATGTGCAACATGGAGCAATTAACCAGTCAGCTTTCGTGTAAATCACCTTTACCATTTGGTCAATGACCTTCGCTAGAGTCTTTGATTTGTGTGCGATTATCTCCATTAACTCTTGCCGTTCGCTTTTCATTTCGGGGAAAGCCCTCATTAGATGTGGTGCCCCGCCAATTCACAATCTCCATCTCGAGCTGTAAAAGAGAAGCAAGCAACCTTGACCCAGTCGTTATAACTCATTGCTCAGTCAGACGCACAAACAAGCTAATTACGGCTAGTTAATTTAGTTAAGAGATTGTTTACAACCTTTTTGGGTTTTCATTCGACTTTAAACAAAATTCGCTTTGACAGCTCATTGCACTTTTATTGTAGCTGTAAAAATGCTGTAAAAACATATGCAAAAGTGATTGTTGTAACGGCTTTATCTTATGCCCTTGTACTGCCATTAATTTCATTCATTGATTAAGATCAGAGATAGTTGCGGTAAGTAACTAAAATGTAAGAGCTTTTAATATGTTTATTTGTAAAAGTAACTACAATAATTAATTTCTCATTCTGCTGTACCGAATTGGCACTTGATGAACTTTCTTGTTTAGTAATCAATTTAAAAATTTCAAGGTTTGAAACTCAACGTATTAGTAAAGACAAACACCATTCTTTCCCTGTCACCACCGATATTTTGTCTTGCAGGTACTTATGCTGCTGATATGATACGATAATATCAAAATGGTATTCGCAACACTACTATTTTAATAGGGTTGCCAAATATTATTTGTAAGATATCGATATATTGATATTTTGTTGACAACTCTATATTTCACATCACTAATTGCAAGTCATTTTGGCATCAAATTCCGGCTTTTTGGAGATAGACTTGTATTTTGTTTGCTAACGTTTAAAAAAGAACTGTGAGTATTCGCATGTTAATTTGAATTAATAATTACTAAATCTGTCTTACAAAAGTACACAACAGCAATGTTTTTGACACGTTCCGAATACGACAGAGGTGTAAACACCTTCTCACCCGAGGGCCGCCTCTTCCAGGTGGAGTATGCTATTGAGGCTATAAAGCTGGGCTCCACTGCCATCGGCATATGCACAAACGACAGTAAGATATACAAAATTAATAGCTGTGCAGTATTAAGCAAATTTGTGTGTATTTTTAGGTGTTGTGTTGGCTGTAGAGAAACGCATTACTTCACCAATGATGGTACCCAAGACTGTGGAGAAGATTGTCAAAGTTGATGAGCATATTGGCTGTGCTACGTCTGGCTTGATGGCCGATGCACGTACACTGATTGAACGTGCACGCGTTGAATGCCAGAATCATTGGTTTGTCTACAATGAGGCAATGACAGTGGAATCTTGTGCCCAGGCGGTCTCCACGCTGGCCATACAGTTTGGCGACAGCGGAGATGGTGACGGTGCTTCTGCCATGAGTCGTCCATTTGGTGTGGCTATATTGTTTGCTGGTATTGAAGAAGGCAAACCTCAACTCTGGCATATGGATCCATCCGGCACATACATACGTTACTGCGCCAAGGCCATTGGCTCGGGCAGCGAGGGCGCACAACAGAACTTGCAGGACAAATATACGCCCGAGATGTCTGTGAAGGATGCCATTGATTTGTGCTTAAACACACTGAAACAGGTCATGGAAGAGAAATTGAATGAAACGAATGTAGAGGTCATGACTATGACCATTGACAACAAAGATTTCAAAATGCTGAGCGAAGATGAGGTGAAGAAACTGATTGAGGAGCTGGCGTAAACTTAACTGAACACCATTAAAGCATTTTTTCTATAAACCTGGAACATTTTGGTTATATGCAAGAATATTTTGTGAATAAAGGGATTATAAATCGAGTTGCCTACCAATAAGTAAAGAAATATGAAATTTGTTTATTACTTTCAACAATTTTGTTCGAGTCCAGTATCCAAAGTTGGAAAATCTGATACTACCAAATTTTGGCTATTTATAAAATGAATCCTAAATCAATAAATGCAATTGTTTGTATTTATGTACAGTTGACTTTATTAATACGCTTGGTGTTACATTAGTGTGTATATAGTATATATTCACTATAACATTTGTTTTATGCACTCACTAAAATATGCTAGATATGAACTGTCGAGCAAATCAAACAGCTGGCGATTAACTTGGTTAATCTCATTACAAAGGCAAATCATAAAGAATTATCTCTCTCGTTTTCGAGCTCTAGCTAGCACTGTCTATATAGCTAGCAGACTTTTGCTTATTATACACAACAAATTTAACTAGTACCAAAAATATTTGTAATGCAAAAATTAAGGCGCAAAAATGCATAAATCTAAATACTTATATGTATATGTATATAAGGGAAAAGGTGATTGAGTGAGGTGTGAGGAAAAACATGGTAAAAGGTAATGGAAATGGAAATGGAAAGACGACAAATACCAATGTGTAAAACATAGTTCTGTGTACATATACATGTATAAATATATATCGAGTATGTATGTATGTACTTAACAGAGAGTATGCTTTGTATATATATATATTGATATATAATAATAATGTAGAGCATTCACAATCGTTTACATCAGACGTTTAGGTTTGATGTTCGCCGCCACTGGGACTCTGGCTATTATTGTTGTTATTATTATTATTATTATTGTTATTGGTGTTGGTGTTGCTGTTGCTGTTACTGGTGTTGCTGTTGTTGCGCAGCATGAGACGCGAGAGACTGGTGTTGGGCTCGCTGAGCGAATAAATCTCGGGCTCAAATACTGGGGGGCACTCCATGTTGGGATAGTCCGGTGTGGCGGCTTTCGAATCTAAAGAATTGGTGTTGCTAACTTTTGGCGTAACAGGCTCAGCGGCAGCAGTAGCAACAGCTGCTGCTGCTGGCGTTGGTGTAGGTGTTGCTGGCTCCTCTTTGTGCGCTGCTGTGGGCGGCGGCGGCGCAGGTGGCAATGGTGGCTGCAGCGACTCCGAAGCGCAAAGATTAGTGCTGGTTACGGCAGCTGGCGCACGATAACTGCGCTGACTGCTCGAAGTGGGAAATATCACCTGTGAGAATATCTCCTGATCACAGTCTGCCTCTGCATCCAAACAGTGCGTTGGTTGCTGCAGCTGTTGCTGCTGCTGCTGCTGCTGCTGATGATGTCCAAACAGTGTGCGATGCAGCAGCGGCGAGCCTAGAAAGCGATTCTCTTTGGCTACACGCGTGGGAGTGGCACCTGAAATCGACAGCTTGGCAAATATGGGTATGGGCGCAGAGTTCTTGCGATGCGCATCGTATTTGCTGCCCACCAGCTTATCACGCAGATCCTGGTTGTAAGTTTGACTTTTCTTTATGTTGCTTCCCATGCCGCTGCTGCTGCTGCTGCCTGGTGCATTGTTGCTGGCATCCAGCGCATGATTGGACTTTGATTTTTTATTCAAAGGCAGCGTCATGGTCATGGCAAAACTAGTCTTGCTTTTGGACTTCTTGCCGCTGCCGTTGCCGCTGCCGAAATCGTTCAGTTCGCCGCTCAATTTTTTGCTGCTCTTGTGCAGAAAGCTGGAAAAATGTTGCGAGCGCAAAAAAGACTTGGAGCGCGAGCTTTGTTGCTGCTGCTGCTGCTGTTGTTGTAGTTGTTGTTGCAGTTGTTGCTGCTGTTGCAACTGCAATTGTTGCTGTCTAGCTTGGCTGCTGCTGCCAGCGCTCGGCTCATCGCCGAATATCAACTCATAGCCAAAGTCACGCAGCTTTTGTCCCTCTTTGGTGCGCGTGCGTTTGATGCTCTCATCATCCGGCTTAAAGCTATACTCATAGTCTGGCGTTTTGGGCAAACTCAAGCTTTGTATCTTGGCAGGCTTCTCAGCAGTGCCGCCATTGGCTGCAGCTGGCGCAGCATTGGCTACTGCGCTCGGCGTCACTGCCGCTGCACCTTGCTGACTCGCATTGGAATCGCTGCGCATGTGCCGCTGATGCTTCTCCACGCCCAGGTGCACGCGATTGTTGTACATCTCCTGAGACTCCTCATGCTGTTTGCGCAGCATTAGGTCCTTCAGCGTCATGAATCCCTGTATATTGCTGGGCTGATGGTGTGCATCCAACGCGCTGTCGCCGCTCTTCTTGGCCAGAAACGTTTTGTTGTGCGAATGATTGTACTCAAAGACCTCCAGATTGGGATTGCTGGCATGCAAATAGTGATAGGGCATCTTTTTCAAGCTCGACTTGCTGCTGGGACTTTGACTCTGGCTGGGACTGGCGCTTGGACTGGGGCTGGGACTCTCACTGGCGCTGGCGCTCTGGCTCTGCTCAAAGCTAGGCTGCTGCTGCAGCGAGCTAAGCGTAGGCGCAGGTGAGTTGGGTGGACCCAGACTGACGCTGGCGCTGCTCATCAATGAGCTGCGGCTGGAGCTGCGTGACAGCTTGCGTGGCAGCGTCATCACCTCTGGCGAAAGCGGCAGCGTCAGCGGCGTTGGCGTGGGCGGTTGAGCCGGATCATGATAGCCCGGGGTATTGGCGCCTATCTGTATGCCACAACTGCCACCAGGCACTTTGCGAAACGTGCGAAACTTCTCTGTGGGCACGGGTATATCGCTAGCATTCGACTTGGCCGTATTGCTCTTAAAGTGTCCACGTGTCAGCTTACGCAGCGAGTCCAAATAGCTGCGATCGTGTTTCAAGCTGTTGTTACTGCTCAGGTTACTGCTGGGTGGCGTTGCTCCCGCCAATGCGGCAACCACATCCTTCTGTGCCTGCGGCGATGGCGTGCAGAGATTGCTATTGATAAGCGCCTCTGACTCCTCCTCGCCGCTGCTTTCGTTCTCCGAGTACAACTGTTTGCTGTTGCTCGCATCGCTGCTCACAGCCGGCAGCTTCTGCGATGCCAGGCGCAGAAATTCCACCCATTGATTCAGTGCATCCAACGATTCGGCAGCAAAGTAAAAACACTTGGCAGTGTGATAAACCTGCAATTGAAGGGGATTATTAATAGACTAGTTTACAAATATTTACACAAGCAGGGCTATTATAGGGCTTGCGCTCCTATCTTTTATCAATGTGTGGGAGGCTGGTAGCCTCCTTGCAGTTCAGTAGTGTATGGACTGTTGGTGTTGCCAGCATAATAACAATTATACCTGATTCTAAATTATCACTTGTTTCTTTTCTTACCTTAAAGGCATGTGGCTTTGAGTGCACTTCCTTGGCCAAGGAGACCGTAAAGCCGGGCAGGAAAATAACCAAGCTGGCGCTGCTGCTGTCCTTGTTCCGAAAGCCATAGAGTATGGTGTCCAGCATCACAAAATAAATGCGCGCCCAGTAGGTGACGCCATTATTCTTGGTGCGTCTATAGAGATGACCCTGTATGTCGCCCGTGCCCAAGAGTTTCAGATTAATGTTACGCCTCTTGGCCATCAGACTGTGCTTCTTCTTCAGCGTCAAAGTGCGCGTTTTGCTGGGCGTCAACAGCTCACTGGCCTCTTGCTCCACTATAGTGGGTGTTGAGGCTGTTGCTCCTGGTTGCATGCTGGCGGGTTTAGGTGGCGGCGGGGGCACTACCGGGGGCTGCGTCTGCTTGCGTGGACGCGGCGGCGGCGCTGGCGGTGTCACAAGCAGAAACTCTTTGCGTGGCTCGACGGCAGGCGGCGGCGTATCCGACTCTTCCTCGCCAGAATTATCATACGCCGGCGTGCTGTGACTTTTGTCCAAGCGACCTCGACGACTTTGTATAAGCGGCGTATTGATTGCTTCAGCCAGCGGTGGCGTATCACGCGTTGCCAGTTCAATAGCCTGCAGCAGAGCTTCGGCGCTGGTGTCGCTGGTGCTTTGACGCAACGTTTCCAACGCATCCTCGTCACCCTCGTCAGCAAAGGGTATGGGCTCAAAAGTCTCCAGTATGGTGTTCTCAACATTGCACGTAAACTTCTCGTTCTTGACCACATAGTCCTCCACCTTCATGTGCGCATCAAAGCGCACAACTTTGCTAACTCCGGGCTTGTAGCGCGGTGGCTGCGGCGGCGGCGTCTGCAACGGCGGTGGCAGCTGATAATCCCGACAGACATCATTAGTGAGTTGCTTAAGCTTGCGCGCCTCGCTAAACAAACGTTTTGCTGCATCGGCGCTCTCGCTGGTGGCGGCCAAGCCAATGCAGGTCGTAGGTCTGGGCGCCAGCTCCAGGCCATAACCAAAGCTAATGGACTTGTCACGTATGCTGGGCGAACTTGGTTCACAGCTGGCAGCGGCGGCGGACGAAGCAGCTTTGTTACCGCCAGGATTGCGCTCATGCCAACTGGGAATGACCAGATGCGGATGCTTGCGACTTAAGAACTCATCGCCGCAGATGGTGTTGCGCCGTTGCAGCAGCGCTCTGGGTTTGGGATAGTACAAACGCATCTCACGGCTGGCGGACTTGTTGTCTGTGGGCGTGGGCAGATCACTGCAGCTGGAGTCCGAGTCAGAGGCGGCCTGCGCCTGCGTCTGCAGTGGATTACACGTTTGCGTTTGGGTCAGTGCGCGCTCCGCAGCTTCTGTCACATCATCCTCGCCCGTTGTTGTTGTTATGGTGTCCACTTGTTCGCTTTGCGTCAGCTTGGGCGTTGTTTCCAGCGTTAGAAATGCGCGCGGACTGGGACTGGGTAGATTGTCCGCCCAGCGACTGGCCATATTGCGCTTTTTGCTTGGCAAACGATACGGCTGCATATAAATCTGTCCATACATCTTGGTATGCTTGGGACGCTTCTTTACCGTCAACACCACATCGGGCAACGCCTCACGTAGCTGCTGCAGCACCGCCTTATGCTGCCAGCCCACCACTGTTTGATAGTTAATCTGCACAATCTCATCGCCATCCTCTATTTTGCCGGAATTGTGTGCTGGGGAATTGAACTTAATGTCCGTCACTCGATGTATACCGTTATAGCTGGATTCTATATTAAATCCCAAATCGGATTCACGCTTCTTTAATGTCACCAGATTAAGCGACGCAGGCTGCAGCACCATTGGATCCGATATATCCTGTATGACAAAGTTGGCCAGCTGTTCCAGACGCTGCGCTGTCTTGCTGATTTGCTCCACTGGACGTTCCGCAAATCGATCACGATGCGCTATAGTTGCCAGCTCCAATCCACAACGCAGCACATTCGTGCAGAATTCCATATACATGTCCTGGTTGCGAAACGGTGAGCGCTCCAGATTGCCTATCAGTGGTTTCAGCGTTGCGATGGTTCGCGTTATATCATGCAACGTCCGCGTGTCCACTTTTTTGCTATCTGCATGATTCTTAGCCAGTTCGCGATGCAGATTGCGTGCTGCCGTGCCCACATGCAATGCCATAAACTGCAGATTATCATTCTTCAAATGATAATGCTAAAATTTCCAAAATTATAACAAGTTTCTCTTTAGATTTAATATGCCACTTACGAAATTGCGCAAATTTTCCACAGCCTCCAACACAATTTCCTGATGCCCAATCGCCTGCATGCCAATATTTTCCAGCTCATATGGACGTATATTGAGCAGAGCTCGTCCGCCAATCTCATGTTTAGAAAATTCGTATAAATAGCCTTTCATGGACTCGTCGAGGCCTGTAAAATAATGAAAATACATTTCAAACGCAGTTGCAAGCTGGCGTTGTTGTTGCTTTTGTTTTGAGCACTGCTGCTGCACTTCTTTTTGTTGTTGTTGCTGTTGCACTTTTCCTTGACCTGTTAAAACGAGAGAGTTTACCTCGTATCCAGTCTGTTACTTGGTCGGGCGTCCATTCTGCGATGTTTATGTAGGCCATACTAATTAAGACTAGTACCCGTTTAGCACGCAACTACTCCATTTTGAAGCGTTTTCAAACAATATAAACAATTGATTAAAATAAAATACCAAGATAGCTAATATTGTTGCGTCCACTGACTACAGTAGTGATGTGAGTATTCAACAGTTACCAGCGCCGAGTAACGAGTCAAACTAGCGCAACGCTGCAAGGACTGCAGTTAAATGTACTGCTTGTCAATTGGCCATTTATAAGGCATTAAATTGTAATAAATATTAGATGCAAAAATAAATTCTCTAGTATTTACATAAGAAATAACCAGTTAGAGCAGAAATGTATTAATCAAAAGTGTTGTAAAACACACGATTCGGCGTTAATCGCTTAGCCGCCACAAAAATCATAAAACAGCTGAGCATTACTGAGATTAATACATTTTCCTATCTCCATAATGCTACTTTATTTACCTCTTACGCATACTTTAAATAAATTAAATTTATTAATTAGTATACCTACTATAAACAAACTTCATTTTCAAATAGAATTATGAAACAACGCTGTATCAAAAACGTTCCATTGGAGAGCGTTTTATAGAATCTCTGTATATGTACGCATATAGATTTTAGTCGTATCGTTGCGGAAAGAGAGAGAGCGGAACGGGAATGTCAAAGTAATCACCGCGTGGCTAAAGTTGGCGCATTGCAAGTTGCAGCAGCTTAGAAAAACGGTGCAAATATGTCTGTAACACAGACAAAACAAATCAAATTTTACAATCCAAATCCAGCGAGTTCTGCCAGCTCCGACAGGTAACAAAAACAAATTCAAAAAAGCCAAGTGATAAAATATAAAGCGTGAAATATACACCTCTAATACCCATCCATCACGAAGGAGCTTTACTAATTTAAGCACGCAATAACACAAAAAAATCACATTTCACATGCAGATACACATACTCACAAGCACGTTTACATAAATACGTAATTAAAAATGTGTTATTTAAATACATACAGACAGACAGGCATGTGAGTAAACGCATGTACATAGATACATACATATTATGTATGCACATGTATATAAGGCAAATTGAATTTCGTTTGCTGCAGAAAATTCATATATATATATATGTATATATGGATGTGTGTGTGAATGCATATGCCTTTTTTTTTCAAATACAAACACAGTTACATACATACGCAGCGCAACGGCAGCAGATACAAAAGCAGCAGCAACAACAACAACAATTGTAGCTTCTACCTTTCGGCAATGCCTTCGCTTCGTCAGTTGTGCGATTAACCTTAGCTCAGTGAATAGACCAGACGTTTTTTAGTCATTCCCCGACTCGCATGCAGCACGTTGCTTTTATTTTTACCGGTGCCGGCAGTTCACATACAAATACAAATACCAATACCGATACATTTGTGCCCAAAGTGAGACGAAATTTGTGACCAACAAAGAAAAGATTTCACAAAAACGTAAAATTCTTAAGCACGGCCAATAAATTGCAGCACATGCAAAGAGACAGCGGCTTGTCGTTCACATTATTTTTTCTGCATTCTCTGTGTGGGAGTGCACCTCTGCCTCTCTTCTCTGACGCGGCACGTGTGCGTGTGCGTGTGTGTGTGTGTGTGTCTGTGTGAGAGTGATTGACCTATTTTGTTGTTGGCACATTTCTAACGCAAATATACAACGTCTGTTCATTGGCTAAAATGAGCAGCAGCATCACGTTTTTATGCAGCAAAGTTAACAATAACAACAACAATGATGATGACGGGACAATGCGAGCAAAAGCAAAGCCAACAACAGTTTCTGCAACAGTATTCGCTTCTGCCAACAACTTATTAACCACAGCAACAACAGCAGCAGCAACGCAACAGCAGCCACATCTGCACAATCAGTTGGCGAAGGTTAAGGCTAAAACCAACGGTCACACACACACGTAAATCATAGCATTATTATTAACTTTTTATTCATAATTGAAATCAAAAATTTAAATGTTTGTCTCACTCTCTCTCTGCCTCATTGTGTGTGTGTTTGTGTTTAATTTGTATTTATTGTTTTTGCATTTTGCCGCACTGTATTTACATACATACATACAAACATATGTACGTACATGACGCAAGCTCTAATTGTTTTGTTGTTGTTACTTACTGTGTTTAATTAACGCTCTTTTCTTTTGTTGTTCTTCTTTTGATTAACATTTATCGTATCACTGCGTATGCTGTCTGTCGGGTTGGCAGCGTTAGCAGCGACGTCGCTGCTGCAGCGCCGCAACAATTTCAATATGGCTGCGATCAAGCCACGTCTGTGTCTTCATTCGCTGCTGCCTACTTATCTGCTTTGCTTGCGCTCTCTCGGCCCTCCCCATCTCCCCGCATCGTCCCTTGCGCTTGATAAATATATGTAGCTCTCATGTCATCACATCCTGAGAGCGAGCGCATAAGACGCAACACGTGGCGTTTACTTTTGTGCTCCCACTCCCTCAATGCTTTCCTCTCATTGCGCGTACACATGTACAGTGTAAAAAATATAATTGCAAGTGTGTGTGTGCGTGTAAACTATAAATAAGAAATTGACGCAGCCCCCAAGCCATGAGGTTATTATACACTATGGGGCAAATACCAACTGCGAACATTTTCAACAAAGCCCGCACATGGGAATGCAATGCACACCGGCTTGTTTGTTTTATGTCTATATGTAAATTTGTTTGTTTGCATGCATGCGTAGCTAGCTGTCTGTAGACAGCATCCAAACTGTTGTTGTTTGGTCTATCAAGAGGGAATTGCAAAAAAGACAATAAATTGACGCTTTGTATATAATTGTTGTGTATACAGTTCATGTCTCTATAAATAAATGCACAGAAAGTTAGAATGCCTTATAATATAACCAGTCAGAGATTGCGAAAAATTCAAGCGAAAGTTGTTAACACATAAATGGTGCTTAAATTAAAAGAATTAGCATTTTGTTTTGATCATTCATTCAAAATGATATCAATTTCATTGATGCAGTTTCTAAACTGCTGCCATTACAAATATTCAACTATATATATAGCATAGTGGTATCAATTTTAACTCTCGTTGTAAATATTGCACGCTTTGATCATGTGATACACAACATTTATTAATGAAACCAATAGTATATGTATCTGTTTACTGGCGGGACGTGCAGTCAGCGTTAAATATGTTAATTGAACTGCTGTTTGCATTTAAAAGTTTAATTCCGGGCAGTTAAATCGATTTTAAAGGTGCGAACTAAAATTTAATACACAACACAATTCAATCAGCATCTAATTATAGCACAAGCACTTGCATAGCACAAGCTTTTATTGTTTGTGGTAGGGCCTGGCCAGCGTAGATAATTGCATGCACTTTAAGTATAAGCAAAAACAAAAAATGAATACAGTAATAAAAAAATCCGTCGCGTGCTGGCAAATCTTATCTGCAGCAGACTAATATCTTTATGACTTGTATGGCTAACATCTAAACCTTAATAATACATTTCATATTTATAATTGTCTTTTTGATTTATTTTTTCAGCGACGAGCGCTCCGATGTTACGGAACAGCTGTATATTGATCCCTCCACAGATGTGGGCAGCGAGCTGAACTGCTGCCCGGCATCGCCTACCACAGTGCCAGCCAAGTCGGCGCTAGATTCACAGTCGCCGCTGCGCCGTTCAGGTCGTCGGCAGCGCACCACGTCGATTGGCAATCAGACGACTACAGCCAATCCGAGTGAGGGCATTATACGCTCCAACAATCGCACAATATACACAGCGGGACGACCACCATGGTACAATTGTGCGGGACAGCAGGTGGAGCCTTTTGTCATAGGCATCTGCGGTGGCAGCGCTTCCGGCAAGACGACTGTGGCAGAGAAAATCATTGAAAGCCTGGATGTGCCTTGGGTAACACTGCTGTCCATGGACTGTTTTTACAAGGTGCGCAGCAAACTCACATAAGCCTATACACATTAAGCTAATAACTTGATTCGTGACAGATTTTAAATGAAAAGCAGCATGAGCAGGCTTTACTTAACGAATACAACTTCGATCATCCGGATGCCTTTGACATTGATTTGCTGATTGATGTGCTGACCAAGCTTAAGGAGGGCCGCAAGGTCGAGGTGCCTGTCTATAATTTTGTCACACATGCACGCGAAAGCCAAACGGTAGGCAATCTCAAATGCTTATTAGCTAATATAATAATATATTATTTTCGCATGTCGTAGAAAACCATGTATGGCGCCAATGTCATTATTTTCGAGGGCATATTGACATTTCACAGTCCCGAGGTACTTAAGCTGCTGGATATGAAAATATTTGTGGACACAGATCCAGACATACGTCTAGCCAGGCGACTGAAGCGGTAAGCCGAATGCATGAAATTTAGGCTGCAACAAGCTTTGAAATATAATATAGACACATATACAGCAATTTTATTGTCTTGCTAATCAAGTTTAACAGCTATTTATGCATGCTATGCATTTTATAAATATCAAAGTATATATATAAATGATTTCATCCGCTTACAGTGATATCTCGCAACGTGGTCGTGAGCTTAGGGGCGTGCTGAAGCAATATTTGAACATGGTGAAGCCTTCTTATGCTAATTATATAGCGCCCACAATGGCGCATGCTGACATAATAGTGCCACGTGGCGGCGAAAATAATGTGGCCATAGCGCTAATCGTGCAACATGTGCACACTCAGCTGCAACTAGTAAGTGCCACAGCGTAAATTATAACACACAACTAGTACTTATCGCATTCGAATGAATTACAGCGCGGCTTTAAGCTACGCGAGACGTTGGCCAACTCTTATAAGGACCAACCCATGCCAGATTCGTTGCATTTACTGCCACCAACACCACAGATTAAGGGCCTGCATACGTTTATACGTTGCAAGAATACCTCGCGCGATGAGTTTATCTTCTACTCGAAGCGTCTCATACGCTTGGTCATTGAGTATGCGCTGAGCTTGTTTCCATTTAAATCCACTTGCGTGGAGACGCCACAGAATGTGCTGTATGAAGGCAAACGCATGGCATCGCGCAAAATTTGCGGTGTTTCCATTTTGCGTGCCGGCGAGACCATGGAGCAGGCCGTCTGTGATGTGTGCAAGGATATACGCATCGGTAAAATATTAATTCAAACCAATTTGCGTACGGGCGAACCAGAGCTGTTCTATCTGCGACTGCCCAAAGATATAAAAGACTATAAAGTGATACTAATGGATGCCACAGTAGCCACGGGAGCTGCCGCCATGATGGCCATACGCGTGCTCTTGGATCACGATGTGCCCGAGGATAATATTATACTCGCCTCGCTGCTGATGGCTGAAATTGGTGTACACTCCATTGCCTACGCCTTTCCCAGGGTAAGCAGTACTACAGATCGGTTCTGAAAAGTTTATAAACATATTTTGTTTGCCTAACAGGTAAAGATTGTCACCTCGGCGCTCGATCCGGAGATCAATAGCAAGTTTTATGTGATACCCGGCATTGGAAACTTTGGCGATCGTTACTTTGGCACTGAGCCCTCCGATGTATACTAGGGCCAAGTTACCCAACAGTTGCTTAAGTACTTTACCTAGAATATAAAATGCAAATTCGTTACTTAAATTATCAATTGACAAATTCATGTGTCATGTGTGTTTATTAGTTATTTATCTGTATAAGTAACGTAACAATAGCTGCAGCAAATAGGCGAGACTGACTATTAAAAGCGCCAGACCCACATAGCGTTGTGTAAGCTGCGCCTTGGGCGACTGCTGCAAAGGTTTGCTGTTGGCGCAGCGTGTCCACTCCTGTTCATCATCCAGCAGCTCGCCTAACATGCTGAACTTGCTCACGCTTGTGATACGCACGCGAACACGTGTGCCCAGAAGATTGTCTCGCATGGGGAGCAACACTTGCTCGTAGCTTTTGTTGTGACCCACATAGTGCAGCTTGTCGTGCGAGATTTCTGTTACCAGAACCGTGTAGAGCTGACCCACACGCTCAGCATAGGGCTCGTAGCTGTAGAAGAGTTCCGTTAGACGCTTGGTGCGCTGCTTTACCAGATTGGCGGGTATGCGCGTCATTTTGGCTGCTGGCGTGTTGGGACGTGGGAAGAATTGATTTATAAATAAGCTGGGAAAGTGATATTTTTCGCACAGCGTTATTGTCTGCTCAAAGTCGTCTTCCGTCTCCGTGGGAAAGCCGCATATAATGTCCGTGGCAATAGTTAGACCGGGAACGCGGGCACGAAGAAACTCCACCACATGCTCAAAGTCCTTGCGGCAATACTCGCGTTTCATGTCCGCCAGCACAGAGTCACTGCCGCTCTAAAAACAGACAGTAACAAGTATAAGTTGGATGCAACTTTGTTTCATTGATCATCAATTTACCTGCACGGGCACATGCAAAAAGGCATAGACACGTGGATGCTGCAGCACCTTGGCCACCTCCTCCAGATGTTCTAGTATATATGGGGGATTGGTCATGCCCACGCGCAGCATGCAGTTCTCTGGTATAACCTCTACCAGCTGCCAGAGAAGTTCAGGCAGCGAGCTGCCTATATCACGTCCATAAGCACCCGTGTCCTCTGAAGTGAGCCAAATTTCACAGCAGCCCTCATCAAAAGATTGACGTGCACGCGCTACAATTTCCGCAGGCGCATAGCTCGCCAAATCGCCACGAGCATGCTTGGTCTTGCAATATGTGCATTGGTTAAGGCAACCACTGTTGATCGAGATTATCTCAATTAGTGGATTTTTGCGCACCTTGGGCAGCGCAAGCGGTGCGCCAGCTACACGTTTTCCGTTCACCTTTCTGTTTTGCAGCAGCCGAACGCTGTGACCCTTGAGCGTTTCTTCAACCACCTCCACCACACGATCGATTTGTGTTGTGCCTATAACTGACAAGCCACGCAGATATTCCGATCTGGGTGCACCTTGTGGAACACAGCCGGCAACCACCACATGTTTACCAATGCGCATGCCCGACTCTATTTCATTCCGAAACGTGTCCTCCGATGGATTCTTTACAGTGCAGCTGTTTAGCAGCCACAAATCGGCCTCCTCCTTTCCGCTCAACTTATAGCCAAAAGCCGCCAGCTGTCCAGCCATATACTCCGAGTCGGAATTGTTGTGTGCACAGCCCCATGTCTTCACGTATACCTTTTGTGTGCCTGGTATAACACTTTCGTGTATTTTCTTCTGTGGTTGCGGCTCTGTGTCAGCAGCTTCACTTACCGTCGGCTTAATCTGCTGGCGCCGTTTGGCGCGCACAGTGACGTTCTTTTTATTCTCATAACGTTCACGCGGCTTGACATCGTCGGCGGAGATCAGATCCTCAATATCGTCAATGTCATTGCCCGGCAAATCCACTTCAAAATCCATTATTTATTTCACCTATATATGAGCTTAAAAAAAGTTGCGGCAGCACATGTGCTTAAATCAGCTGTTAGCCAGTGTGACCACCTTATGTAAAAACAGTGCTGCAAAACACGATTTGGACATAAGATGAGACTTAAAGCTTTATCACAATGACTTGGAGATACGCTACACTTGTATTTAATATTAATTTAAGTATTTATTAGCGCTAAGCTTAACAATAAGTATTGTATAACATGTACTGCTCAGAAAATCTAATAGGTATAACTTACAAGTGAAACCGGCTAGTGTTATGTAAACACATATGCCGCATTTTCTGCACCTGCGCTACATTTATCAGGCATCGACGACGCTATCAGCGCGACAATTTGCTCAGTAGATCTTTATTCGTGTGACAGACATCAAGTTTAATCCTTCAGCATGCTACATATTAAATGTAAAGACACTAACCTCGACCCCATTCCGGTCAAGGTGAGTGGTGGGAAGTTGCCGCTATAAAAACTTCCGTATACATACAATAGTTTCATACACATGTGAGTACTGATAACTGTTCTTATCTACTTATACAGATTGGTATCATTGGTGGCTCTGGTTTGGATGATCCGGATATTTTGGAGCAGCGCCAGGAAAAGGTCATTGAGACTCCATATGGGGCACCATCAGACGCGCTTATCGAGGGCGCAATCGGCGGTGTACAATGTGTACTATTGGCGCGTCACGGGCGCAAGCATGACATTATGCCCTCCAATGTTAACTATCGCGCCAATATTTGGGCGCTGCGCCAGGTGGGCTGCACACATCTTATCGTATCGACAGCTTGTGGTTCCCTTCGTGAAGCTATACAGCCAGGCAATCTGGTGGTGCCACATGATTTTATAGATCGCACCACAAAGCGCACGCAGACGTTCTATGACGGCACCAATGCTGCGGTAAAAGGCGTTTGCCACTTGCCCATGTATCCAGCATTTTGCGAACGCACACGCAAGTCGTTGTTGGATGCAGCTAAGGAGCTGGAGATTGCGGCGCATGAGAAAGCAACGATAGTGACCATTGAAGGACCACGTTTCTCGTCGCGCTCCGAGAGCAATATGTTCCGTCAATGGGGTGGTGACCTCATTAATATGACGACATGCCCCGAAGTGGTGCTAGCCAAAGAGGCGGGATTGTTGTACGGTTCGGTAGCCATTGCCACCGACTACGATTGCTGGCGCATGGGCTGCGAGGGCGTCAATGTGCAGGATGTGCTCAAGACTTTCTCTGAAAATGTGGTCAAGGTGAAAAAGATATTAGTCAATGCCGTGGGGCGCATTGCTAACGAGGATTGGACAGAAGAAATACTCAATGCCAAGGTCAGTAAGCGTCATTGTAAATGTGAATACATCTGCTAATGTACATTTTTGGTCATATAGCAATGCGTCTGCAACAATACGATGTCAGGTGCCATGTGACGTCTTTTAAAGCTTTGCACGGAGATTACCAAAGATGCCATACGGCGTAAAAAACCGCTTGGTTCTACGAGCTCAAAGCACCTTAGACACCGTACTCCAAAGCTTCATTCCATTTCTATTGCCTTTGATTTCGAACCCAGTACTCGTAGTCGAGCATTTAACATCAAAAAAGAGAGCCCTCCTGAAACTCAGAGTCAAACTCAAATTTGAACTCTAGCATTTACCAAAAAGTAATAAGTATACATTTAGAATGAATTTATAAAGCTTTGGCATAGGATGTTTGGAGCATTAAATATCGTTTTCAGAATTCCAATAAACGCGTTAATTATTATGTATAAATGCTTCAACTGTAACTATATTCGGGAATAATGATTTATAAAATGTCTGTCGCACAATCTAGAATACTTAAATTTTCATAATTCCTTACCTCGTTAAGCCTATGCGCTACACTTACAAGCGCCATTCCAAGCACTTTTCATTTCAACCTAATTCAAATTGAATTTTTAAATAATTCAAAACGAATAGTCCTTTGTAAGTTAAATTATATTTTATTGTGTGGTGTTGGCGCGAGTGTTTTGTAGCGCAGTCTATTTCGGGAATATTATGAAAGCTTACGACAATCTCGTTAAAAGAAGAACAGGTCATGAGCTTATTGGCCATATAATTTGGCTTTTATACATACATAGTTCGTGACCAGTTGGTTATGAAATTTATAGCGCATACAAAAGTTTATATAGAAAATTACAATTAAAATGGGAAGTACACGTCTAGGGGCACTTGCGCTCCACTTGACTTTTTCCAGCTTCTTCATACTCCTGCGAGGAAATCCACATTTGCTGAAAAGTGCCAATGCTGGCAAGTATGGAGCCTCCAATCCAGGAACCAAATCGACGCTCTACGCTGCCGTTAGCTGAAATCATCTTCAAGCGTGTGTTCGAGGGTGCTCTTAGCTGCAAATCGCGATTAAGACGCTCGGGGAATCCTTGCAGCAATGTGTTGCCACCTAGTGGAAAACATTTATAAATTAATATTCAAACATTGTAATGAACTAACTTACCTGTAACCACAACAGAGCCAAAAAGCGACAGACGCACGTCAGCATCGCACATGCCAACGCTGGTGGAAGCTAATTGGCCAGCGCCCAGCATGGCATTATCGAAAAGGCTTTCGGCAATTTTAAAACGCTCTGAGCCAAAGTCCTGGTGGTAGCCATTGGGGAACTCGTAGTGTACCATGGGTATTTGTGAAGCGACGCGCTCATCAAAGGGATTCTCGAGCACCTGAAGCACATTCATTTGGAAGTCCTGCATCATAAGCTGCAGCATATAATTCTGCCACGACTGTGTGAGATTCTCGGGCAGTTTGCGCAATGTAAAACGTGCATTATCACGCTCCTTTACTACATCTTTGCTAGCGATTTTGTACACGGGTGACAAGTCAATACCGTGCTTCTCCAAGTGCGTTCGACACTGTCTGGAAAGAAAATCGCCGCCAAGTGGCGACTTAACTACAGCCTGAGAAAGCACATAACCCTCGTGCACGGGCACTGCGGAGGTGTGTGTAGCGCCACTATCAACTACTAAAGCTGTGGCACGACCGCTCGAAAAGGCCGCCAGCACAGCATTCTTTACCAAAAAGAATGCTGGTACATTGTATTTCTCAAACATTAGCTCTGTGAGTTTCTCGCGATTGTTGCGTACATTCCAAGATGCCTCTGAGAACAGCACAGGATGATACTCGGGCTCAGATTGTATAACATTTGCGTACGCATAATCGAGCACCTTCTCGAAGAGTTCCCAATTATCAATCATGCCGTCTTTCATATAGGTTTGCGTCTCCATCTGTGAGCGCGGAACATTTACATAGTTTGTGTCAACATAAAATTTGCGATTATCTGCATCTAAGAAGTTGGGGCCGCAAATTGTGAAATAAGTACATTTTTTAACTACGAATTTTGCACTTACTGTTTGGCGTTGCATTGTTGTCGGTTTTAGTCTCTGGATCTAAATTAGTGTCGCTAGCACCGTTTGTGCCAATACCCACAACAGAAGGTATCTCTGCTTTGGGAGAATCCTCTTGAGCGTAACCCACGCGCAATGAATGGTGGCCGGGATCAAATACCAATGCCCCAATTTCATCGCCACCATAAAGCATAGTCATCGTAGTGATTCGATTGCACTCACTTTTTTATTTTCCCAAAGAAAACAAACAATTTACGCGGTTTGCTTATTGCTATATTGTGTACACCGGTAAATGCTAACTTTTCATGGATGACAGTGCGTTTCTTCACGAACGAACTCGATAAGTATTCGATAGACTTAGTTGCAATTCAAAGTATAAAGCTACTTTACAACACTGAGATAAATAATAGATAATTTTTGTTTATTGTTTAATAACTAGTAATGTAATTACAATGAATGAATGCGTTACGGGAACAGAAAATGCAGCCTCACAGTTCGAAATAAACATATCAAACACGAGCGCGGAGAATAAGATAGTTTTAAATGATCTGAAACTGCTGCAGTTACTGAACTTCTATTCATTTCTAATAAACAACACTGAGCGAGAGTCAGAAGGCGCATGCTCCTTAACCGAATCCGATACATATGACGATTGGGGATGGAAACAATTGGCGATGTCCTTTAACATGAGCTATGTTGGAGTAAAGCTTCTGAAACCCTTTTCCGCTCAACTGCTAAGGACGCGCTGGAAAACTTTGAGACATATTTGTCCATTGCTAGCCAATTCAGAAAGCCAACTTTCAAGCTCGCTGAGGGACATCGTTCATAAGGTCAACAATATGCCGACAACTATTTCATTCTTATCACATCCATTAACACCGGCGCAGCAGCTTATACTTTCTCAACTGCCATTTTTGGAACAGTTATCGGAGACACAAAAAAGGCAGTTGGAAGGCGATGTACTGGAAGCCATTTTTGCGGAAGAGCGACAAGTGCAACTTGAAGTTCAGGAACTTTCTAGCAGACAAATTGATGAAGTAAACAATGAATGTGAAGAGATTATCAATGCGATTGGTGCTAGGGACATAATTGACAGCTTTGCTGAAACATGTAGTGTGTCCAGCGCTGAGGAACTTGATTCGAGCAGTCAGGACTCAACTGCCTACACTGTAAGCAACTGTCCGAATAATATCATTAGCACTGTGTGCAGTCCTACCAGCGCTGAGGACATTGATTCGAGCAGTCAGGACTCCACTGCCCGTCAGAGTAATATTATTATTAGCAGTGTGCGCAGTTCTACTAGCGCTGAGGACGTTGATTCGAACAGTCAGGACTCTGGAATCCAATCCCCCTATATTGTGAAGTGCGGGGATCGCGGTATTACCATTTGCAGTGCTAAAAGCGCTGAGGAAGTTGATTTTGCAAAGTCTGAGTTGGATATTAAGCCTGAGCCAACCGACGATTATTTCGTAGAACCAACCAAGCTGGTGGTGCGTTTTGTGCCGCTCAAGTGTGCTCATCAGTATGTTAAGAAATGTGTGGTGCGTATTAAACGCTTGCCTGTTTAAAAAGAGTAAGCAGTTCTTTATATCAAATGCACAATAAGTTTATTTAAAAAATACATTACTATAAATTATAACTTAGAGCTATTGTACAATCAGCGAATTATCATTAAACAAACAGTTATGCCGAAACAAATTCTGGGCAGGCGGCTTGGGGAACGTTGTACTATGCATGCTTGTCTATAGGATGTTCGTTCCAGGTGCCAGTAGCGAAAGGAACATGTACTTGTTATGTTTCGTTTCATTATTATTATTATACAACAATAGAGTTGACGCAACACATGCCTACAAAATACAGTCCATGGTAATAAAAAAAAGCGCAGCACTAACAACGTAACTAACAAAGTCAATTTCAACAAGGCAGACAGTCAATAGAGTTGGCATTCAGAATAGCTGATCCGCCAAATTGCCTATAAACGTGGTCAGATTCATTGAGGAGCCCTCCTTAAATTTAAGTCCAATTGTCTTTCCATATGCTTGTATAAAAATCGCACGCACGGCATTTAAACGTTGCTTGCGTCTGTAAAGAGTTGGAGCAATTAGTTATAAATAAAAGTGAAGGAATTTTAAGAGTATTACAAGTTGATGGACTGCTTTGTGGCATGATTGGCTGCATCTTTGGAGGAACCATTGGGGAAACCGTGAGTGTTGTTGCTGGCATTGCTGTTGCTATTGCTGCTGTTGCTGTTACTGAAACTGTTGGTGCTGCAATGATAGCCATTGCCGCCATTGCACATGGGAATGTTGTCGCCGTTGAGCAGCAACTGTTGCTGCTGCTGTTGCTGCAAGTGTGGCGCAAAACGCATCATATAGCTGCCATTCATCATTGAGTCTATAGAGCCGGTGTCTGTGACCACCTGCCAGCTGCCGTTCGATGAGGTAGACTCCTGACGCTGACGCGCATTCGAGCCGGGCACAGATATGGGGCTAGTGCGTGAGCTACAAATATAACTATGGTTTAGTTGAATAATTGAAATTTTTGGTTTAAGCTACCGCTTGGGATTAGGTGAACGACTTGTGAGCGGGTTGACAAGCACAGTGGGCGCTGCGGTTGTTGTTGCATTTGCTGCTGTCGGTGCTGGTGTTGTTGTTGCTGCTGCTGCTGTTGTAGCATAAAAGTTATCTGTTATGGACATATCACAGTTGGAACAGTTTGAGTAGCTATCGTTGCTATCTTGATCAAAGGCCAGTATGTAATCTCTGTCAACAGAAAGGGAAATATATTAAAAACCTTAATTGCATAAATTATTTGGGTGCTCTCACTCCTTGAGCGGCTCATCGTCGCAGCAATCAGACTTGATGACAATAACGCTGCTGCCGCTGCTGCTTGAAGTCTTGGTGCGCTTGCGATGCTCCACAATGCTGAACTCCTCATCGGTTATAAATTTGAGTACGTGAAAGCAAAAGAACATAATATCCTCGCCACGCTTGAGCCGATCGGGCAGCTGATGGCCAAACAAGTACCAGTCATAGGCAAGCGTAAAGTACGCCATTTGGAGCGCATTCAACGATTGATGGATGAGGCCATCGGCCCAAAGTGATAGACGCACCAGTGACACAAACAGTGGAGTGCGATCCCAGCCGCTGATGCAGTGTATGAGCAATCCGGAATTATCCTCCTGTATATACTTGAGGGTGGCACGCAAATAATTCTGCGTAATGGAAACTAAATCCCATTCACGGTACTCTGGCCAGATGATGTCGATGTCGGCGGCGGGTCCCAAATTGGGTATATTAATATTAGCATCGTTGAACGACTGCTTCCAGTTGTAATGCAGATTCTTGGCCATGTAGTTGTTGTCGCGGAACTTTTTGAAAAACTCACAGCCGGGATACGGCAACGATAATAGATTGAAGCTCTTGTAGTGCTTGTTTGGATCGGCCTTCTCCGAGGAAGAAACACTGCAGCATAAAAAGAGAAAGATAAGTACGGTAAAGTGGGCACGCAATCGATACTATCGATAAGACATACGCCATGAAGTATTTTATTTTACGATTCTCCACCATGAGATCCACAATGGTGGATACATTGAGCGCATTGAGCAGCTGTATATCGCTCTTGATGACCTCGTCATAGCTGAACTGCGATTGGGATTGATCGTTGATCTGATTTATGAGCGACTCATCCGTGCTGTCCGCATCGTTCTCCTCGCCATTGGGTGGCATGGCATAGTTGCCACCGCTGAGGCAATCGTACGCATAGTCCACCACCTTACGGCCGTATGTCTCCGGCATCACCGAGAGCGTCGCTGATCGGCAAATATACTTGCCGCGATACATGATCACGGGTACGGCAAAGCGCTGCCTGCAGCGCGCATACTTCGCCATTGTGACCAGCTCACGCATGCGCTGTATATCGTATTGATCCTCATAGATGGTGTTTTGTTGCGTCGTCGCTGGCTGCGCTGTTTGCTGCGGCGTCTGCTGCTGGCACGTTTGCTGCTGCTGCTGCGCCGTCTGCAGCGGATTGGCAAAGGTGACAAACGCTTGTATGCCAACGCCAGCGGCGCTGCCATTGCTGCCGTTACTGCCGACGCTACTGTTCAGTGGCGTCGCCGATGCCGCTGTGCCGCATGAGCCATTGCTGGGTATTAGTGTCTTGGCCATATGGCCGTGCTCATACTCGGGTATAAGTATGCGTCCTGGATAGCGTGGGCTGAGCAGTCCGTTCGAGTTGTCCAGCTCAATGAGGCTGTAGTCGAGCTTGAACAGAAATTCACATTTTTTGGAGATGCCATACTCCTGCAAAGATAGATATAAAAAACACAAATTAATATTCTGTTGATTTCAACATTTTTAAATACAATAAAAAAAAATCATTAAAATTTATGTATTTTGTTGGTGGTTTGAGAACGAATCTCTGGGTCCCACATTAGTCCCACTAAATTCTCAAGTTTATTGACTTTAAATACATATAGTATAATTGTTTTGTTTGCTCTTAACAATAAACAAGATTATCGTCGGTAAAATAACTAATTGCAAAACAAAATATGAGAAGATACTTTCGAATGAGTGGAATATGGTTACGCTGATCGTAAACATGCATACAAACAAATCCGATATCAAATTAATAAACAAAACATACTAATGACTGAAGAACTAAGTGTTTTTGAATGTTAAGTCCATTAGATTCAATTAGGCGTTGGAATGAAATCAAAAGCCAGTTCGCAAGGCATGCAATTGCAATTTTATCAATAATTATACATGTGTTCAAAAAAAATTATAAAAAAGTGAATCATTTGTAAATTTACATTTCAGTTTACAAATGAATTGATTCATTCAATAAAAAATGTCGCAATGCAAATTGCACACACAAATGCATTGGGAATAATTTTATAAAATTTTTTGTCTTTATATATGGGTTAAAAACATTGCAAATTATTGATGCCAATCTGGGGAAAATCTAAAGGTTGTCGAGCCGCTAAAAATAGCAAACAAGCAAAATTTATTATAACAGCAGGAGAGCTGGAGGAGGGTTAAGCGACTAACCGGCGGCTGGCCATCTGTGCCAGCCAACAACAACTCACACACACACACACGCACACACCTACAGAAACTTGCAAACACTTAAGCACTGTAGCTAGAATAAGCGAAACAGGTTTTTAGCTCGAGCACAACAACAACAACAACTAATATTGACGTGAGAGAGCGCGAATATAAACAAGAGCGAGCAGAGCGCTACACTAGTGAAGACAAAAACAACTGCGCAAAAATTAGACAAACTAGCGAAGCACGGAGCAAAACAAATATGGCAAAAATTCAGACACCCACACAGTTGTAAAACTGTTGTGTGTATGGGTGCTGGAGAAAACTATGGCGAGCGAAAGAAACGAGCAAAACAACTAAAACTTAGTTAACGCCGCCGCTTGCTGGAGGTTTGCGTGTGTGTGTGTGTGTGTGAGAGCAGACTTGTAAAAATTTGTCAAGTTTTAAATTACAGCAATTTAACAAGATTTTTTATATTTAAGCAAGCTAATGTGTTGTCCTTTTTTAACAGTAACATGTAATGTTTAGCTGGGGGCCACTGGATACTCGAGTCTGTGTCTGACTGTGTGTGTGTGTGTGTGTGTGTCTTGATATTTTTATCGGCAACTTGTTTGCTTTGGGTCTGGCGGTGGAGCCAGCAAGTGAGAGAGCGCGAGAGTATGAGTACATTTGTTGTTACAAGCACACACATACAGCAGCAGCCAGCACACCAACACAAGCAAAGCTGCAGTTGCTGTGTATTGAACTGCTTGCTTGTTACTGTTGTTATTGTTATTGCACTTTTTGCGCTTTTGTTGCTGTGTGCACAACAAACAAACATACATACATACATACACTCGTGTACATTTATACATGTGTATATGTACTTTCATTGTAAGCATTGCAGTTCGCTGTACTTGGGGCCTCTGTGCGCCTGTTAATAACGCGCTGTAAAACTTAAAAACAACAAACAGACGCGCGCGCAAAAGTTAAATAGTTTTTAATGCCAACTTGCTGTGGCCGCTGCGGCTGCTGCAGCTGTTGTTGTTATTGTTTTTCTTTTTACATTGTCAGTCAGAGTGCGCGAGAGTGAGACAAACAAACAAAATGTTGTGAGACGATTGCATATCAAAATAGTTTTGTCGTTGTCGTAGTCGATCCATGACCCAAAAAGCAGATTTCAAAACGCAGGCGGTTGCTGTAACCGAGTTTACATTTACAGCAAGCGCGCTGTCTCACTCGCACAGGCAAAGGCGCTGTAGCGTTGTGTGCTGCAAGCAAAGTGCAGTTTTCTTACAAAACCCGGATTTTGAAGACTTTGCCAGTGCTGGGCAAGCAGAAGTTGTTGACTGCAGTCCGCGACACAGTTTCGCCAAAGTTTCTTGTGCTTTTTTATATAAAGTTTGTTTTTTATTATTTTGTCGGCTTCTTGCATTGCAGCTGCAGCTTTGCATTGCTTTTTTTTTGCAGTCAAGCGCTGCAATCAAGAAACCAACAACGACGCCATGACAGACCAAGACCAGGGTAACAGACCGCAGCAGAAGTAGCAATAAAAAAGTACAATGAAAAATAACAAGTATCAGCATGAGGTACATATGTATGTATGTAGGTATGTAAAGTAAAAGACGCGACGCGGCCTTCTTCTGTATGTATGTAAATATATTTACATGTGCATTTTCATGCATATTCATTGGATGCGCACTGGACACGGAAAACAGTTTTTCTTGAATGAATTATTCAGGGCGCGGCGGTGAGCGGCTTAAAAACAAGTTCAGATCAAACTGGGCGGGGGGTATAACCCAATGGGGGCACTGACCACACCTTGAACATGCATTTGCCGTCCACACGCCAATTTTTGCTGCTGCTGCCGCTTGTTGTTGTTATCGTGTTTCGTTAAGCTTGCGTTCAAAGACCTCCACACACACGCGCACACCGATAAATTAAGTACAACAATCGACATCGATAAGTTTAGTTTGATAAGAAGTGTATGCAGCTGATTAGAAACAAAGCATAATACAATTGTGCAAGGTGATAATTAAAAATATTTAACACAGATGCAAATGAATATACAAATCGCATTTCTATTGAGAGCAACTTTCAAAAGACTTTGAGACAACTTTGCGTCAACAACAGCAACAAATCTAAATAAATACTTGTTTTAGGCTAAAGCTACACACAAATACATGCAGACATATTCACACACACACACACATACATACAATGACATGCATGCTTAATTGTAAACATAACTCGTCTAATTAAAGGTCGTTTGCTTGTCAGGAAGTGATTTTAAAATTTATTTCGTTTTGTACTTCTTGCACGCCCACACACATATGTAAGTATGTATGTATGCTGCAATTGCATATATACTATATGTACATATAGTCAACTTACGTCTGCGTCTGTCTGTCTGGCTGGCTTCGACAGCTGCCTGCAAATTCATGCTCGCCTGTCAATCAGTTCATCCGAAAGTTTGTCAGAGGTCATTGTTACAATATAAGTTTCCATATATGTGCAATACTCTACCCCAAGTGTTGCTCTTAACCCCAAACAGCCCTAAAATTAAATTAGTTGTTTGTTGCTGTTGCCATTTTTATTGTTCAACAACAATATTTGCATACATTTTTTTGTTTTAGGCATTCCCACGCTGTAACAGCGAAAAAGGTTATTTATGTATTTTTATCAGGCCGGAAAAGCGCATTGCCATCTCAGCTCAGCTGCGCTCTATACGCTTCCGTTTTAGGCCACGCCTAGTTTCCCAGTAGCCATTTCAATTATTATCGATTTTATCTGCTCGGCAGCAGGAATTCATAAAGCAACAGTAAGCAGCAGCAGTGGCTTCAACATCAGTCTGGGAGCTGCGTACCCTAATCAGGATATGCGTCTGTTCAGCAGCGCTTAACAAGTTAATTGTTTATTTATTATTAGCTATTTTGCGCTCAATTATCTATTATATACATAGCTGCTACTTAAATTAATTAAAAAATTAAGTATATTAACATAGTTTAAGTTCGGCTTTTCATAATTTAATGTAAAATACAAAACACATCTTCAACTTTATTATCTTATTTAAAACGAATTTAGTGCACAGTCAATGTGATGTACTATTAGATGAAAACTATTGAAGCAAGTCGCAAGTAAGTTTCCATAATCTCCAGCGCATTGGAACATCAAAATGGCTCTCGAGCTGCGCTGCTCTGATTGCTCCTATTTCCCCAATTGCTCTTTCGACGGGACATGCGCCAAGGCAGCCGCAGGAGCTACATATCTTTTCGTCCCTATTCATATTTCCTGTGCACCTGTGCCAAGTGTCTGCAGCTCGACTTAACACACGCACGTTATCGATAAGCTTCAAACTGTTGCCCTCCCCCATCCCCCACCCTCCTATTGCACATAGCACAAGGTCAAGGGTTGCTTACAACGCACACACGAACGCGAATCACAAAGTTCAACATGCAACAGGCAAACATGAATGCGAAAGTTCAAAGTGCGATATGCAAACACATTGGGCTGAGACTATATAGTTCTTAGATACAAATTTACAGTGGGCGCATGTCAATGGAAAATTTGAAATAGAAATAGAATATACTATAATTACTGCTTTGACTTTGTATTGAATTGTATTGTATTTTGGCAATTTATTGACTATATATATATGTATTATTAAAATATGTATTTTGCTAAAAGTAGCATTAAAAATATAAAACGGTCACGTGATTAAATATTAAATTAAATAATTACCATACTAATTAGTCAGCATAAATATTTAATTATTATAAACTTGACCCAAATAGCATTTTAAGCGCTAAATGTAATTTGTTTAAATATCTAATGAGCAGCAACAGTTTGAGAGCAAAGCGTAATCAGCGAACCATTCGAATTATTAATAAAAATAATGTATTTAATGTATTGCAGACCACTGTGCCTTTTATCAATTGACGTTGCAGCGCTGTGGCTGCTGTTGCATTGAAAGAAGCCAAACAGCATTCGTCTTCGCTCTGTAATTTATGCGCGCCTGTGTCTCGTATTCCAAAACGCCCACACATCGGCAACGCTACTTGCACATTTTACAGTGGGCAGCGGCAGCGGCGGTGGCAGAATCTGCTGCTGCTGCTGCTGCAACAGTCGCTGATGCTGATGCTGCTGCTGCTGCCTTCTCGATGATTCGGCCTGCACCCACACAGGCGCTGCCATTGTGCACAGGCGCACAGCAAGCGGCCGCAGAGAGTGCAGAATGTGCAAACGAAGCAAAGAACCGAAGCTGCAGCTGAAGCTGTGGCTCTCTTCAAATTCCAAATTCCAAAGCGCAAAGCTAAGCGAATGCGAATGCTGCCTGGGCGTCCTGCGCACTCGAGTCCCAGGAACTGCAACAACCCCCAAATTGCAAACTGCACGGGCCACTGCAGTGGTGCCTTGTATGCAGACTGGAAGCTTGATGTTAATGCTGCTGCTGCTGCTGCCTGGCTGGGGATGTTGCCAGGCGGGATACACAGGCTAAAAACAGCTTTGGCTCCAGCTGCAGCCTGCAATCTGTCAGGACAGCTCAACACGTTCAAAAGGCTACGACGCAATAAAAATTGTACAAACTTTTCATTTTCTTTGCAAAATAACATTTTCATCTGAATGGACGTGTTTGAGGATAATATATTTCTAGGATTTCTAGGCCTGTTGGCTTTGGAGTGTTATTACATTGTTCGCTTGATTGTGGCCACCTATAATATATTCGACTGCATTATTGAGCTTGTCAGCCTTTGGTTCCTTACCAACTAGATACAACAACAACAACAATTACAACTACAACAGGTGGGCTATGAATTATTTATAATAAATTATGCCATAATGCATAAGGAAAGTGAAAGATATACTAAAATTTACAGACAAGTTCTATTTATAGAACTTTTTTCACTTTTTGGCGCCTACTCACATACATACTACAGCTGCATATTGCAGATTCAGATACACACACACACGATTGTGTGTATATCTGTTGCTGCAAATTTGCAAACATCAATGTCAGTGGGCAAGGCCTATTTATTAATAGATTTCAAGTGTGTGAGTGTGTGTGTGTGCATCATAAAATCCACACAACAAATATTAGAGATTAACTTTGCTACAATAATATAATTTGATTAATCATGATCAACCAAACACACTTTTTACAACTCAAAAACATTATCAATTATTAATTTATTATATATAATTAATTATTTCATGTGACGCATATGCGATAGATGAAAAATACATAATCAACTTAATAAACAAAAGGTATTTTAAAAAAGTTTTTGACAATAAATAAATTTTAAATGCATTACACAAATATGTTGTTTTTTGCAAATTCAGAATATATTTATTATTGAATACTTTTCTATAAAAGCCAAAGTAAAACAAAAAAAAAACAAGTAAGTTTTTTAGTTAACAATCATTCTATTGAATATTATAATTAAATTTCAATATCTTAATATTACTAGTGTTTATTTTTCTATGCATTTATATATTTTTTGTATTATTGTGTTTATGTAAAATTTTTAATATTTTCAAACAATTCAAATTCAAAATGTAACTGTAGACAATTGTAATATTCTGTTATGTTAGTATTTTAAATGTTGGACTTTCTCTAAATTACATTAATAATTTATAGCGCAAATTATACCTAGATAAATAAAAAAAAATGGAAAAAAACAATCAGACATATGGATGGGCACAGCGCATGTGCAGCTTTCAGGACATGCAAACGGACCTAAATTATTTGATACTCAACTTTTTAATCAAGGGTAAGAAAAACGATAGAATTAAGTGCTTAATGTTGTTAATATCTTGTCATAGAGGGCAGTCGTAATGTTGCACTTCACTGCGAAGTGGAGGCTAGGATGAAAACTGAGGATGCTGGGCGCATACGGCAAGCTGTGCGTTATGGCCAGTTGCAATATGCCATCGAAATGGCCAAGAAGCTGCATGCGCACTTTGGCGACAACTACATATATTTTCACATGCAACAATTGCAGCTTATTGAATTTATTAATGACAAGAAGGAGATCAAGGACCGTCCGGAGAAACTTGGAGAACTCTATCCAGAAGTCTACGATTTGAATAGCCACTATGAGCCCAAGATGGTGTTTCTAGTCAAGCTTATCATCTGGGCTCAGGCCAAGTTGGATAACGAGGGCTGTGTTTATTTTCCATTGTTCGATGAGGATTTTGAAATGGAAATTCGTCGTGCTTTGCAAGGCAACGAAAAGAATAAGTAAATTATTAAAATAAAAAAATACATACTTTCTAAAAGGCGTATACGGTGTCTATTGTTGCATACCATGACTATAAGAATTTCTATCTACACTATGTACATGTATACAAAACAAAATATAAATATTATTTTGGTGTTTTTATTGATGTGCTTAAATAAAACTTAAAGTTATTGATGTGCTATCAAAATGAATGTTTTACTTAAATAGCTGACACATGCAATTTATGAAATTGATGCCTCAGATGCCTGTTATACTGTCATACTGACATAAACTGGCGCTTATGGCATTACGCAAGCTTTATTAATCTGATACGCAAATTGTCGACTCACGTGCCCGCATCTGAATGCTATAAATAAATTTGTTTAATCAAAACAAAAAAGTAGGTACAAGTTATACTCTGCGAGCAACAGTTAAAAAAACAATCATATGCAAACTTGGCAAATAACTTTAAACAAAGAAAATTCCATGAATTATAGCAACGGCAGTCAGATTATGTTATCAGAGTGTAGATAACTTTTATTTTTGTAAAGAATTTATGAGTAGAAACATGTTTAAGGAAACAATTACTTTAGTTCGACTTGAATTTATGTTTGAGTTCATTGCACTCATTGCAAAGCGACATAGAAAGTTACAAAGTTTTTGCTAGTGTACTCGTCTATTCGTCTTGATAATAATGTTAATGCCACTCTCGGGGTTGTATTTTGAAATGCGTAGACATTGCGCTTGGGTGGCTGATAAGACGTAATACTTGAGCTGGGCTGATGATAAGCATGTATGTTGTAGGTTTTTGATAAAGCAAAACACAGTGCGGAATGTAAACATTCTAGTTTTAGAAATTGCAACAAAGTACTGCTCAACAGGCAAACATTTAGTTTTTGAAATGCATTTACTTTTTCACTTGATTGCCTGTGCCCATCCACAAGTTCACGTTTATCAGCAGCAGCAGCAGCAGCAACGGCAGCTGCACTAAATTTACAAACTTACAAATGCATGAAACGTGTGAAGGTTACGTGCCAAGTTTTGTAATATTCAATACACACATACAAACAAAACATGCTCGGATACATTTGATTGTTGCCAAGTGTTTAAAATTACACAAATGTTATTGCAATTGGTACCGGCTTAAGTTTAACAGCGCTTTAACAGCCACTGTTGTTGGCTTGATTAGGCAGTTGCGATCTAACATATGACCTACAACATACGAATACTGCATGAGAAGTATAAAGAGTGCGAGTGAGCGCGCCACCCACAATGTCCAGAAAATAGTAACGCAAGCTTTGAGTGAAAGTGGGCCACGTCTTCAAGCAAACCCATCGATTTCTAATACCTAGTAGCGGGCTAGAGGTTTGACCATGCTAAAGTAATTAATAACAAATTGGCAGCCATTTTGACAGCCACACTTCTGGGTGCGGTTACATCAAGGAGCCTAACAGAAAGTTTAGAGTTTGCCGATGTTACTGTTATTGGGCCGCTGTTACAGCACGTGCGCCTCAACTTACGCACATTTTTACATGCAATGTATATGTATGTTAACTTACCGCTGTGCCTTCTTCAAAGGCCACCGCCTCGAATGCTTTTTTTTCGAAAACTTCTAATAGATCGTGCAAGTCCTGCTGCGTCACATTGACCATTTCGTTTAGCGTTATGCTGCACATTTCTGCGGCGCTGCATTTACCGTATGCTTTTCTAGCTGGCGCTTTCCTTTGTAAATTTTCCTTTTCTTTTTTGCTACACACACTCACAATTGCAAACTTTTATTTAGCCAAAATACACATATGCACACAAACACACACGCACACACAGACGCAATATATTAAACAAATTGTGCCAAAAAATAAACTATATTTGCTCTTGCCTCTGTATTTACGACCTTGTTGTTGTTGTTTATTTTTCGTTTTGCTTTCCGTTTTGTCAACGTATTCGCCTTTAAGGCACCGCGACGTCATCAATTCGCAGAACCGACGTCAGCATTGTTATTTGCATTGCCGCAGTGCAACAAAGTATTATTTAATTATTAGTATTTAATTTGAACAAATTTTTGTTTTAATTACGCTCTAGCTTTAATTACGACGTAAATAACACACGCACACACGAACCAGGCGGCGATTTCCAATTGACTCTTACTGTTAGAGTTGTCAAATCGTTCCGCCACTTGATAATTGTGCTGGATGACAATGCTTTGCTGATAGCTCAATTTCCAATGATTTTCCATTTGAACAAATCTGGCAAATTTATTTATTAATGTATTTATTTTTTCAGCCGTGGGTGCAGAGCCTTGATATAGATGATCAGGAACGTTACAACTAACAATATAATTAAATTTGTCTTTCACGTTACTTTAAATACTCAAAATCATCACCAGCATTTTGAACTACAATGACCGTTATTTTGCTATCAGGCGTTAGGAGCACTTCGTGTGTTTTGGTACGCACTCTCATCATTAGTAATTCATCGCCAGGATCAATTTCATGCATCCCGCGCTCCAGTCTTCCTCTCAGCGCTTGAAAGAGTCCAACAAATTTCACAGAGTCATCATATACCATTGTACTCTTTACAGGATGACCAAGCTCGTTGGTTATAACAATATCTCGTACATTCTTCTTTTCTTTAATGATCCTAAAAGCCTCCTCTACATAACGAAGTGTTCTGGGTGGCTTAAAAGAAATGTTTCTAGAGTTCTTGTTAATATTTTAAATATACAATTGTATACCTTTTCTGGAGGGCTATTGAACATTTTTATTAAGATTGACAGCTAACGGTGAAATCGAAAGTAAATATACATACATGTTTTTTTTTGTAACCATGGAGTTGCCAAAGGTAATTCTTGATATATAGGTTAACGGTCCTGCTATTATCTGTGTTAGTAGGACATGTAAAACATTAGGCCTAAAGTCTATTAAGTCATTAGCCACTTTTGTTTAAAATAAATATATATATTATCTATTTAGTATGACAAACAAATTTAAATTAAATACTATCGGTATCAAACTCAAGCTATCGATTTTAAATAAAATACTAGCGTTGCCAACCAGTTATATTGTAATGCTAAAAATTTGGCCACACTGCAATATCGAACAAACAAGAGTTATTATTTTTGCATAAAGCTTAACATAAGCTACATAAATTTGCGGTCAACATGGTAAGTGAAGTGTTCTTTACGAGGCGGTTTGTATTTAACGATTCGTTTTTCACAACAGTCACAAGAGGTGGAAGAGACTTTAAAACGCATTCAAAGCCACAAGGGGGTTGTTGGCACAATTGTTGTTAATAATGAAGGTAAGTTAACCATTGGCAAAAATGATGTCACAAACGAAATATTACTTTTGAATTGTTGCAAATGCGATAGTTGTCTCATTAACTTGTTCTTCTCATGGCTTATTAGGTATTCCGGTGAAGTCAACACTGGACAATACGACGACTGTGCAATATGCTGGCTTGATGAGTCAGCTGGCGGACAAGGCGAGAAGTGTGGTCCGAGACTTGGATCCATCTAACGACATGACATTCCTTCGCGTGCGCTCCAAGAAACATGAAATTATGGTCGCTCCTGATAAGGACTTTATTCTTATCGTCATACAAAATCCAACCGACTAGAATGATGACTTTGGATATGCACATACGGAGTATTTATTTTAATAATCAATTATCAAATTATAATTCTCAACGGGAAAGATAAATAAATGTTTATACTTTATATTTAAGCATAAACAATATGACCTAGCCGCAGAAGCATAACGATAACTTGACTCGATTGACTGCTCGTTAAGCCAAGAGCGATAAGCACTGCTCGATTGATTATTTTAAAATTAGGCTAGCAGAAAGTCAGCAGAACTTGTTTTCTTTTGCAATATTGTTTCTGCAACTTGAGCTGGATGGTTTCGATATCGATGTCTCACGATGACATTTATGTTTCATGTATGAGTCGAGCATTGATCTCTCGCTCTAACTGTTTTCGAACTTCGCCTTTCTCACTCGCACGAATCATTTACTGACTTTCGAGCACTGTTCAAAATTAAGTTGAAAAAAATTTGGTTGTCGACGAGTGCGGGTGGGTGCGTGTTGCTGTCAGAGAAAACATAAAAGTTTAATAAAATGCATTTATAAAAATCGTTAAATCAGTAGAAACAATATCGGTAATATTTGCATTATTGAGTTTTCAAAGTGCACGCGTGTGTGTGTCGAGAATAATTACACGAAAAAGGTAAATGTGAAATTGGGCGTGCAAACGTAAAGAAAATGGCGTAATCACGCACTCAAACCAACGAAATCAACGTTTCCAATCAGCCAGTCAGCATTTAATGGCCGTTCTTTCAATATTTGATTAAAAAAAAACCAGAAATGTGTGTGTATGTGTGTGTCTCTGTAGTTGTACACATTGGTGTGAGTGTGAAAAGTGTTTTTACTGTATAGCGTAAGCGTTCTTTAAAGCAACTTATTGTGCAGCCATATTTGTTCCGTGAAAAATGAAAATGATATGTACATATGTAAAACTACGTATCGATGTTGCTTTAAAGACTCGTTGAAAAATTGCTTTGCTTTTGCGAACAACGCAACGACGATCTGATACGAACAAATTCTTAAATATGTACAATGAACATACATATATATGAATGTATATGTGTGCATATATTTTCAGTTAAATTCTTTAAATGTACATTTATGTACCTTACGTTTGTATGCATGTATGCATATGTACATACATAGCTATGTGAAAACACATGTACAATACATACATACATGCTTTCAATATCGACGATGGCATCACACAAACAGCGCTCACGCATACAAACATAGCAAAAACCTCATGCACGCACGTACTACGTAAAACAATCTGTACATACATACATACATGTGTCTCGACAACGACTGGTACATAACAGCGAGTTGAAATACATATGTGCATACAAATACATACTTACGTATGTATGTAAGGGCTCTGGCTCAATTTATAAATATAAAGAGCATGTGCTGCGCAGCAACTGCGCTGCCGTTTCATTGCAGCGCAAGGGATTTTATTACGTACAGCGGAACAACAACAACAACAACAACAACAACAACACATTGGCTTCATTTATATTTTTGGATATATTTTACATATGTACATTCATGCACGTTAGGAGCGTTCGTTCTCATATATGCATGTATGTTTGTATGGAAATTCAAAAACAAACAACGTAACAGGCCTAACGGTTCACAATCCCCACCCGCAACGCAAAGCAACGTAATCCATGCATTCGTTAAACTCTCAGTCTCTGCTCTGGCTGCAACAACAACAGCCAGAACGCGTTTGCGTTTAAATGTTTATTGTGCACAGACCGACGACCGCGAGTATAAATGTCATTGAATTTACCGTTACGCATATTGGCACCTGCATAAGGATAACAATAACAACCTTATGAAATGCATAACTTGCAATGTATGAATCACATGCCAATAACACACGTTGCTTTCCTCGAATCAAATGTAGAGAAGATAGCATGACTCAAATATTTGTTGGTTTTTTCTCAATACATTTTCTTAGTCAGCGTAGGTTACAAACTGGAATTTTTGATTTTGATCAGTTTTAGTTGATAGTAAATAGCAATAATTAGTAAATGCAGCAGCTGTTGTATTTAAAATTTATATACATATATGTTGCTACAAAGTTCAATGAAATCACGCTTGCCACTCGGATTTAGATCCGATATCTTATCGTATCAGGTGTGCATAATTACAAAAAGGCAGACACATGCGCTCGTACCACGCGCCTATGGAAATAAAACAAATAATAATAGAAATCGTAGTAGGCGTTACTAAAAATATTACGCAGTTAATTTGACATTTTCCATTTCCAATATTTACAATGTAGAGCTTAAAAGCTTTATTTAAAAACCATGTGTATTTTATTACAGTAAATGGTGAGTTAAAAACTTTAGCTTGCCAATCGATTACAAATGAGCTTTCGCTTATGTTTAATTTGTAAATAAATTAAATTAATTATTATTAATCAAGTTCAAGATAGGAGTTTGTGAAGACAGTTTTTAAACATAATTTACAAACGAATTTAAGGTTCGTCTGAGGGTCTTTGAACCACAGTGCAAGTTGCTATTGCACTCGCTTCGATCTCAAAAAGTGACCGATGTGCGACCGACTTTATTGCTGCCGCATCGCAGCAGCTCTCAAACACACACACTCACACACATGTACAACACATTGTGTACACACAAGGGCACAACAACCCCAAAGAGATACTCACACACACACACACACACACAGATACAAATGCACACAAGCGTAGAGAATCGAACATAAGCCCTCATGCCCAGCAGCTTTCTTCCCTTACTCTGAAAAGTTTTGGTATAAAAGCAAACTGGTTTTCATCCCTGTGTGTGTTCTCATGCAAAGACTTTAGTTTTTCATTTTATTATTATACTTGTTATTAAATTTTTGGTGGAGAAATAGACAGTGCTCCACCACATAGCAGCAGCAGCAGCAGCAGCTACAGTCTCGCCCCAGTCATTTTGAAAGTCGCATACGCATTGCTCAGCAACAAAAACCTGAAGCTAAAATACTTTTACTAAAGTAACAAACTTAAAGCTTAACTTTTAATTAGCAAGTTCTCCAAATACGCTGCTATTGAAAATATATAGATTTGGGGATTGTCGGTGGTTTGTATACAACATATAAATATATATATATACAATTTGTATGTAGTACATATATGTACGTAGATACGTGCGTGTTAAAGTGTGTGCGTGTCTACTGTAGCGTTGTCAGTTGATAAAGCTTGAAATATACACGCTCTCAACATTAGTGTTGTGCTTTTACGCACATACACAGATACACTAACACAAACATACATATGTATATGTAGTACCTACGTGTATGTTCAATGTACAAATTGCGTTATCGCTATAAAAAAATATTCAACTAACTGCAGGCTAAGTAGCAAATTTATATTTGGCTTTATTGTTGTCGAAACATTAAGGTACATGCAAATATTCAGAGGCAATTTGAATTATATTTTCTATAAAATATTTCAACTATTCATTGAATCAATGTTTATTTAGAAAGATATCAACGTGTGTGAGTAATGCTCAAGATCGAACTATTGCAAACAAAGTTGTTTTGGAATACAGGAAACAATTTATAATATCAACGTCTACGCTATTAGCAAGAATCCATATTATTCACATTAATTTACGTTCGATTGTTAAAAAAAAAAACGTCTATCAGAATAAGAGAAAATCAGTTCATTAATGACGCAATACTGCTTTAAATCAGTAAAGGGATTAATACCAAATGTATACTTTTCTTTTTCTATGAAAGCAACTTTTTAGAAAAATAAGTTTAGATTCAGTTTTGTCTTAAAATATATCAAATCTTAAAATTATTCGCCTATTGAAGTATTTTTTGAAGGCAGCTGTTGGTTGTTTCAGCATTTGTTAAGCAAACACCTGCCGGGATATATGCACTCTACCTGAGATTGAAAAGAAACACATTAACAAAGCACGGGGTAGATTAAGGATACTGCTGTATTTTGCACTTTGACCCAACAAACTTGTTTTTGCACATGAATGAGACAAGGGCGACCAACAACAACAGGCCGACGACAATAGCGTAGCGCAAAGTGAAATTTTTGTCAGAAAAAAAAGAATTCCCAAAATAATGAGTACAAATTTCCAAAATGCAACTGGCACTTGTTTGTGTGCGTAAACAGATATGTATGAATGTATGTGTGTGAATCGGTGTGCTCTCATTTTTTGTTGTTGAAGAAAAGAAACAAGATTCGCTGCAGCGACCTTTTATGTACTGGGTAGTGTAGTATATAAGTATTTTTATATTGGCATAGGGAAACGAGGACCTGAAATCTGAGATACGTTGAACATCTGTTCCAAAATGTTTTTGGTCGAGACAGCAACACAAAAAAAAGACTTGTGTTGATTTCACCAAGAAATTATTGAAAATGCACATACAACTTCAAAAAAAGTACTAACATGTGTGTGTGTGTGTGTGTGCGGTTGCATTTTATATAAACACACATACATGCATATATACTACAATGCAAAGTGTGAAACAAGACTCTTTTTCACATACGTTACCTGCTTTATTTCATTCCAGGTAAAAATCGCCGTCGACGACAACTGAATACCTAAAAGCAGCAACAGCAGCAGCAGCAACAACAAGAAGCAGCAGTAACAGCAGCGGCACGCAGAATAAAGAAACAAGGAAACATTTGCACAGCAACCAAACCAAACCAACCAGGCAGCAGCAGCAACAGCAACAACAACAGGCAGCGGCAGCAATCGACAAGAAAAACCACTTCAACAAAAGAGGATAACATATTGAAAGAGCTCTACGTATATACGTATAGAGCTATACACAACTACAACAAATATATATATACAAAGACGCCAACGGAGCTGCCAACTCACACGTATATGTACGTGGGAAAGTAAACCAACATCTTTTTAACGACACAACATTGTCGTTCAGTTTTGCAAGCGTTTCAGAGAGCGCCAAGCTAACGAGAGAGGGAGAGAGCGACAGCAGGGCCAGGGACAGCCCTTTGATAGGAACGCAGCGCACGCATTCAAAACACGATCGCAGCTGGAGCAGAGAGCAAGAGAGCGAGAGAGAGAGAGCGTAAAGACTGGTTGGCATTGCCTAACAACAACCGTTAATAGCAGAATTTGTAAATCACGACGAGTGAGTTAGTTGAGTGGAGCTCGAGCTCTCTCAGAGTTTTGAGCGCTTACCTTACGTGAAAGTGCGTCGTGGGACGTGCGTGAGTGTGCGTGCGTGTGTGAGTTTGTGCTTACGAAACACACTACACATTGCCTAAAGTCTACATGAAAGTCTACAAGTCTGCAAGCAAAGCTTAGCGCAATCATAAACCACAAAAAAAAAAAAACAAAAGCAAAATTCGCGTTGTGGGTGTAGACAATATACAAATGAAAACAATTGTGCTTAGTCCGGACGATCTACAGAACTTTAACAAGTTCATATATGATCCAAAATCAGCTGCACAGCTGGCAGCCAGTGCCGGCGCCATTGCAGCAGCAAATCATGCACATCACCAGCACCAACACCAGCAGCAGCAACAGTTGCCAGTTGTGAGCAGCGCTGCTGCCGTCGCTGTGGCAGGCAATGCAGTCAATAGCGCCAACAAGCTGATGGCGCTGCACTATTATCTGAATCAACAAGGTCACTATGTGAGCGCGCCACAGCCGCCGCCAAATGTGGCAGCAGCACATGCGCAGCAGCAACAATTGCTGGCGCAGTCGCAGACGCAACTGAAGCAACTGCAGCTAAAGCAGCCCACCATACATCAGCATCAGCAGCAGCATCTGAGCTATCATCATCATCCTTACTATCAACAGCAGCAGCAGCAACCAACTGTCACACAGACGCAGCACAAGCTGCAGCAGCAACAGCAGCAGCAACAACAACATCAGCAATCGCCCGTGCCTGTGCATGCATTGAATCAGAATTCCAATTTCTCAGCGGCCAGCTCGAGCACAGGTGGCACCGGCTCATCGAGCCATGCGCCCACACAGCAGTCCAATGGCTCCAGCGTATCGCCCACCATCATTAGTCATACGCCAGCACATGCACATGCACATGCACATGCACACCAGCTGCATCATCATCCACATCATCAGCACGCACATCATGTGGCTGCGGCGACGCTTAACAGCAACAGCAGCAGCAGCAATATTGCAGCCGCTGCCAATGCGCTGCTGCGCGCCTCTGCTGCTGCCGCTGCTACGGCTGTGCCCGCCTCACCAGCACCCTCAACGGCCTCATCTAGCTCCTGCGCCTCGAACACAACCTCAGCGTCTGCTGCCGCGTCCACATCCTCCAGCGCCACAGCGTCTTCAACCAATTGTGCCAAGAAACTGAAAACAGAGCCGCTGCTCTCGCAATACAATCAAACGGAGCGTCTCAATTTTGCCAACACATATATTGTTTGGAGCGAGGAGCATTGGCGTCGTGTCATTTTCCATGACGAGCGTCGCTTCAATCTGGATGGACCCGATGGATTCTCTTATTATTTTCATGATTTGCGCAATTATGAGCGGACGCTGTCGCAGCGACCGCGCGGCAATTCCGTCTACATTTACCTGATGATTAGTGTGGGCGGCGCCATCAATCTGGAGGTGTCCTCCGCCAAGCAGCGACCCGAGTCCTGCATTGAGGCCATCCTACGTGAACGTCCCAATATCATAAGCAAACTGGGCGGCAGCACAGAGTTTGTGCTGCAGGATCACAATTGGACAGCGCATGCGTTGCCCAGTGCACAGGAGCTGCTCAATGCCGAGGGATTAAAGTCCCAGAAGTGGCCCACCATTGCGCACGATCTGAATATCATGGAGAACATTTGGGGCTGGCTTATACGCGAGGTATTCGATGGCGGACGCAAGTTCTCGCGCAAGGACGATTTGATTTTCCGCGTTAGAGAAGCGTGGTCGCGGCTTCCGCTCGATCTGGTCACCAACTTATATAGCACGCTCCCCGAGCGAATTACCGAACTGTACTATACGCAAGGCGCATACACGAATTGTTGACAAATGACGCCGCCACAGGGACAGACCCAGGATGAGGATGACCTTGCGCATGTGCAGAGTTTAAAAGCTCGGCCGTCGGTACATTTAAACTTGACTTGGATTTTTTGTGTATAGCTTTAAGAATGTGTGTGTGGGAGCAGCTGCAAAACTGAATCTGTAACGACTCCGTTTAGTTAGTTTTTAAGTTGATAAAAAGAACAGTCTGGCAACGCTGTCAGCTTGCTTTGTAATTAATGTTAAACCTAACCTGAAAAAAGATACACCCCCTTTAATTGTAAGCTTTACTTTTAGTTAACGTTTATTAAATCAGCCAACCCCACCCCGAAAACCTTTTCTATACCCCCCCCCCCCCCCCCCAAACAAAATTATTTTTACTTCCACTTTACTCATTTTTGTTGATTGTTTTTTAGTTATGCGCCAAAAGGAAACAAAATTTTTGCAGCAGAAAAAAATAATTATATATAATATTGTAACTAAAGTATTATTTTAAGGCATAGGTTTTTTGTTTGTTTGTAGCAAAATACACAAAAAGCATCTAAAAAATCCTATCATGTAAAATTTGTTTTCGAACAGAGTTAAAAAAATGATTTATAAACTAATTATCAATGTAATGTAAAGAAAAGAAAAAACGAGCGAAACAAAATGCTAGCGAAAAGAGAGCAAAATTAGTGTTAATTTAAGGCAGAATAAACATGCAAAAAGAAATAAAGCAAAACGAATTGATGATAACACCTCTGCGCATAGAGCAAATGCAAAATGTTAACTAATTTGCAAATCATTTTTATAGTAAATACTATGCTGAATAATATAATAATAATAATAATAATTGTATAAAGAATTGCAATCGAACTAATTTCCTAGCAAAACAGCAAACGAACCTCTTATGGGTTAACTCCATAAATACTTCAGTACTGAGTACAGCCATTTTCAGCTACAAATCATATACTATAGGCAAACAAATCAATAAATTGCATACATATATATATACAAACAAAAATATATATATAGATATATATATGAAGTACATTTTAGCATACGCCAAACAGAACTAATCTACACTATAATCGCAATAGACATTGATTCCTCGGTTGGGTTTGAATTCGACAAATGATGTGATTTTTCTACTTTTGTTTCGCTTTTTGCAAAAACGATTCATAAATGTCAAAACAACAATCTTTATAAATATATATACACCATACCTATGTATAATGCATATACATAACTGAATTATGATTAATTAATTAATGAAAATGCAATTACCAATAAAAACTACCAGCAAATACGTAAAAAACTAATTTCAACAAAATTCAAATTTCTGGTTTCATTTCGTATTTTCGCATATATAAAATTTAGAGAACTCTCTTCAATGAACTTACACAATTAATTGTCTTTTAAAAACGTTTATTTTAAATATTGTGCGTTATAAAATGTTAGCCTGTAAAGGCGGCCTGCGTCCACACCAAAAGGGTGTTCCTAATACTCAATGGTATACATGTGTAAATAAATTGCATTTTAAATTGCAATAGGCACGGTTAAAAATCGTATGTTTTAAACTATTTTAGGCACTATCGTTGTGCTTGCTTGCATGGCTAGTGGTTATGCTACGGAGAATATGGAATACAAGAAGGTTTACTTATAAAAATTTGTGCATTTGAATACTTTAAGCTTGAATAACACTTCTGACGCAGGCAGGACTGCAAAAGGGCATTTCCTGCTTGACACAGAAGCGACCGCCAATGAGGGATTTGGCGCAGTCAACACCAGCGCACATAAAGCACTGGCCATGCCAGTGTATGTCTCCCCATACGACGCCCTGATCCGCGGGCCCAATGGGCAGCTGGCAGCGCTTGCATGTGCCGGCATAGAACTTGTCATAGCAACCAAGGCAAAGCGGCATGTTGGACTTCTCATCGGGTATATACTGTTGGCCAGCCAGCGGCTCATCACACTGTAGACAGCAAAAGTGCTTAATGTGATAATTGGCGCCCTCGGCGGCAGTGTATTCCTTGGTGAAGATGAGCTCATCGCAGGCCTTGCAGCGTGGTATCTTTAGTTTGATGGCCAGATCACGGCCACAGTAGACTTGTCCATGATGAAAGAAGTAGACCAAATCAGCCAAAAGCTCACGACATGTGTGACACTTGAAGCAGCCCGGATGCCAGGCAATGTCTTTGCCAGCGCGTTCCGCCTTAACAGCAACTTCACCCAGACCTATAGCCAAGCCACAGTCACGGCAATTATGGCTGGGCAAGGGCATTGCTGTAATTAACAGAGTTTAGTGGCGATTGGATTATAAAATTGTTTACAACTCACCTGGCTTTGATTTCTCATCGTTCAGTTGCAGCTGCTGTAGCTGATCAGTCAAGCAGCTGGGATACATATTCATCTGCTCAATGCCAGGTATGTTGGTGAACCTGCCCTGACTAGCGTTGAGCTCTTCTCCAGCGTATCCAGGCGTCGTGGGCTTCGAGCAGAATCCAGAGTCGTGGCTTGCCGAATTGCTCAACATTTCGTTGCCATAGCTAATGTCTGCAGCTTTGTTGGCCATGTTGGCAAACAGTTTGTCAATGTCGTCCAGCAATTGCTCATCATTGAGCAACCAGTCGTTCATTTGCTTCAATGGCTCCAAAAGCTGGCACTGATCATGCTTGATGCCCTTGTCCTGCAGTGTCTGAAACAGGCGATTGTAGTAGGGGCCATTGGCTACTGCCGAGTGTAGCATATGCCGATCCACACCCACGCTTTGAAGTTGGCCCTGCCTTGCTGGCGACAAGCCCTGCAATTGCTGCAGATTAGCAGTAGCTGCTGGCGTATGGGCAAGCACCACGGCTGGTGGCGCACGTCCAGCACGCGTAGCTTGGAACGCCTGCTTGAGCGGCTCTGCCTGCACAATTTGCGCAAAGATGGGATCACGCTCGTAGTCTACATGTGCGGGCAGGCCACAGTCATAGACTATGGTGTTTACGCCACCAAACTTAACGTGTCGCATGGGCGTTTCCTGACGCAGTTGCGCACCAAAGCGTGCCTGTGCAGGTTGCTTCAGCGGCAGCGGTGAATGGAATGGTGTGCTTGCAGCTTGAGACTTAAGCGGTGTGGTCGCCAACACAGGCGGCGGGCATATGGCATTGATTTCAGCTCTGAATTGCGGATTGCTGACATACTCCTTGCGAAACTCAGAAATGGGACCCAGACATGGATCACGCGAAATATTGAGTTTCTTATCCTAAAACAGAAAACGCTTTTTATAAACCAACTATAATTATAACTTAATTGTTACCTCTAGCAATCCTAATAGCTTGTCATAGACAATACCATGATTGACAAGACTCTGCAGCGCTGGCTTGCTTATACCCAATAACTTCTCCTTGGTCTGCGCCTGCAAAGCTGAATGCATATCATATTGCGCTGTAGAGTCGCTTAAAGGCTCCGCAAAAGCCACCAGCAATCTGGGCTGCTGTGAAGTGGTTTGCTGGCTAAGTGCACTGGCCAACTTTGGATTTGACAACAGCTCATTTATCGTTGCATCCGCTACACTAGGCAAACCCAGACTCTGCAGCAGCGTCGACTGCGGCTCCGTTGGCGGCGGCATATGCTCCACTTGTGCATGTATGATGCGACCCACGCGCACCACAATGCCCTGGCCAACGCATTGTTCACGCAGCTTTTGTACATATTGCTGCAGTTGTAGTGCCTCCGTCTCTGTAAGATTGTCGCAAAGTGTCGCATCCAGATCATGAGGTGGTACTTGGAACTCCAGCTGTTGCTTGCGCTTATTTGCCGCCTCACTGCCAGCAACAGGAATCTGCGCTGCACCCAGCTTGTCCATATAATCCGATACAACGTCGGGTGACGCATTTGGTGGCACCCACTCCACTTGCACGGGCTGACTAGCCAATGCCTTTATTTTTATAACTAAAAGTATTTGTTATAAATCTTTTTTGTTTCTGCTATATACATAATATATATTTACATGCTGGCTTCGCTCTTATTTGGCCCAATATTTCGAATTGAGCCCAGCCCGTGGCATCATCATCCGTGCATATGTGCTTGTCCTTACGACACATACAGTTGCGACACACCTTACGCCAGAAATGCAAGTCTAGACCCGGACACTTTTCCAGACACTCACTGCAGGGTGCTCCAGCGCCAGATTCGTGTCCCAATTTTGAGCGTTTTAATAGCTCGCATCTTCTTTCCAATCTGGACAACCATTCTGGCGCTGCTTCACTTACGGAGGTCTGCAGCAGTATTTATTTAATTATAGTACAAATTTATCGTTTTATCTCAACTTACTTGGTCTTCATTGGCAAGCATAGTCTTTGTTTTTGTTTTTAATGCAATTTAAGTCTGGGTCTGTTCATGGATGAGTCTACCAGCTGCTAGGGATGGCAAAATAAATAGCAAAGTTCTAGGGTTGTTGTCAGTGGAAAATCGATTTATCGATATGAACGTTATTTTCAAACTAAATAATATATTTGTACGAAATTGTTATTTTATTGTTGTTGACAAAACTTACATAGTGAAGGAATTTCCAATAAACTTATGTATAGGAATGTGGTTTTTAATGGCCAATCTGCTTATAAAATGTAAATTGTTCGACTTTCCGCCACAAGTTTCGTTCAATTTCAATGCTTAGCTTCGTTAACTTTTTACCGTTAGTTTATTTTAAATATTAATCAGTGAATACGGTAAATATTGTAAATAATTCAATTAATAACTATTTGTATCGTACAAGAAGCAATATTAAATTTTATTTAACTAGCGCGCGTACGTACAAATGTTAAGCAAGCAAGTCGAAAGTAAATAGTATATACGCTGTATAATAAACTAAAAGCTGTAAGTTTGCATTGTCGCTTGGTCAACCAACAGCAGACCTCGAAAGTATCGGTATCGTTTCAGTCAGCTGATTTCTAAAGTGAAATTTTTGCTGCAGCTTTTGATTGTGCATTGTTTTCGCGAAGCTGCAGCCCTGGCTAACAACCAAAACTAAATCGCCAGCCAGAAAAACAAAGCCGTGCGAAAAGTGTTGAAGAATAAAAGTTAGCCACAAAACGGTTTACAATACGTGTAAAAAGTAATCAGTCAATAATATTTAAAGTGAGCATTAAGTTTTTAAGCAACATTGCAAAATTTACAAGTCTATTGCGAAATATACAGGAAAATGCAGTAAAGCGTATGTACATGTGTATGTATGTTTGCATGTATGTAGGTGAAAATGGCAACAACTGCTTCCCACTGAAAAGTGAAACGGCTGTTGCTGTGGGTGAAAACTGGTCCAATAAGCAATCGAATGAAAATGGTGCCAACAACAATAACACAAAAGGATTTTTACCGGTTTATGTGTATATGTACATACAATATGTCTGCATGGAGCAACAAATTGACTTTTGAATTTCGCATGGTGGTTGTTTTTAATTTTTGAGCTTATGTATGTATGTATGTGCATGTGTACTTATGTGTGAGTGTGTTAGTGACCCGTAGGCTGGTGGTGACGCTTAAGTATGCAACTGCTTCAATTAAATAAGTTTGCCAATTGTTTATTGCAGCTGCTGAAAGCTTCATTGAATTACTATTAGCCAAGTCAAGTTAATTGAGCCGCAACATGTCGGATAAATACGAAGGCAATGGCGATTACTCGGCGTACAATGAAGACGACAATAACGACTACAACGGAGGAGGGGGTGGCGGAGTCAGTAAGCCGCGCAAAAATGCAGGCGTTGGTGGCGGTGGCAATGCCCACAATGGCGACAACGGAGTACACGATCATCATGGCGGCCCGGAGGGTGGTGGTGGCAATATGCCGCTTAATGAAAAGGCCAATGAATACATAAGGGACTGCATGGCAGAAAAGCACCGCATGGACAGAAAGTTTCCCATAGCTGAAAAGCTGTTAGAGGGTGGTAAATAAATTTAAATCTCAAAAAAAGTTTTTCGGCTTTGTATACAAATAATAATCTGTTTGCAGAGATTGAGAAAGTGCAAAGCACTGGACGCATACCCTCGCGCGAGCAAAAATATGCAGACATCTATCGCGAGAAGCCCTTGCGCATCTCACAGCGTGTGTTGGTGCCCATACGCGAGCATCCCAAGGTAAGCCGGAGACTGAAATCTTGAACTTTTATTTAATCTATTGGCTTGTCGCAGTTTAACTTTGTGGGCAAACTGTTGGGACCCAAGGGCAACTCATTACGTCGCCTGCAGGAGGATACACTCTGCAAGATGACTGTGCTAGGCCGCAATTCCATGCGAGATCGTGCCAAGGAGGAAGAGCTGCGCTGCTCTAAAGATCCCAAATATGCGCATCTAAACACTGATCTTCATGTAGAGATTTCTACAATTGCGCCGCCTGCAGAGGCTTATGCGCGCATTGCCTACGCCATGGCCGAGCTGCGCAAATATCTCATACCAGATAGCAATGATATTATACGCCAGGAGCAGCTGCGTGAGCTAATGGACAACACCAGTCTCAATGAGAATGACTGCAATATTAATGGAAAGAATGTCTACAAGAAAATACCACACATGCAGAACTCAAATGCCAATAATATGACCGGTTCATCGGCGAATAACTCTAACACTGGTATGGGCAAGAACACAGCGCATCATGGTTACAGGTGAGCTAAAGCTCCCAGATATCCAAACAGAAGAAAGTCGACTAGATTTCTCAATCAATTTTCTTTTCCTTACAGAGGCTCACAGCAGTCGTCGTTCAGCAAAAATGTGCTTGTGCCAAAGCAAAAGGTCATGTCCATACTAGAGAAAGCTAGAACTGCTATGGATGAAACCTACGGGTGCGTTTATTTTTAAACTATTATTAAGTAACATTAGTTACTAAATTGCTCTTTATAATTAATGCAGCCGTGGTTATGATGACGGAATGGGCTATGATCCACATCAGCCCTATGAAGCTTACAGCTATGCTTCGCACGGCGGCACGCATGGACATGGACCACCTGGCAACATTTTGGGCAGCGTAGCCAATATGAGCGGTGCTAGCGGCGGCGGTGTGCGCGGTGGTCACTATGAATCTAACGAATATGAGGCAGACTACTCAAGACGTGATTACTACCAGCATTCACCTGGCTATGCAGGTAAATATTGATTAAATTAATTGTAATTTTAGTTTAAATACTCTTCACTTGCTTTCCAGCTGGTAACGGTGGTGTGCAAACGAATCAAAATAACTCTGGCGGTCTAAATTCGAATCACAATCGCAGCCATGTTAATAGGTGAAATTTGCAGACCTGCAGTACAACAACAAATCCTATACCAAATACTCACAATCTCAATACACAAGCCCAAGTCGTAAATAGCAGCAACTACTTTAAGCCGGACCATGGCATAAATGAGTGCATCCATGGCCGTACTAAAAACAATTTGTACAAATCACAGCAGCCTTCAAGCAGCAACAATAACAACAATTACCAAGCCCACAACAGCCACAACAACAACAACAATCACAGCCACCACTGTACCAATTCACAGGTAAATTAATGCGTTTAGACACCATTGAGCTTATTAATAATATAATTTGTATCACAGCAACATACACAACAACAAAACTACCCACCGCATTATAACAATAATAATAAAAACAACAACAACATCGATGTCACCATGACAACAGTGTCTATATCCTACAATACACAGAACCAAACGGAACGAGCGTATGACAAGAAGCAAGCTATTGCTGCCCGAAATGGCAAACCGACCAACAACAACAGCAGCAACAGCAATTTTAATAACAGCAACATGCATAAAAAACAAAATGAAAGTATGCAGAGCAACAGCAGCAATTCATCAACATATGTATCATCAGCACCAAATATGCTTTTAGTAAGGTACTGAAAAGCAATTAAGAACAAGTTGGAAAACTTAATCAGCCAATCCAGTCCAGTTTAGTTTGGGTTTTGTTTTCACCTGCGTCATCGCTCCTTGCACACAGCTTTATAGAGTGTAAATTTATGCCAAAATATTTATAACGTTTGCTTGCTATTAACTTACATAAATGCCTGCTTACAGTTAGCTCAAGTATCAAATGTTATTGTACATCATCTTGACATTATTTATTTGCCGTTAAGATTCATACACATCACACAGTTGACATACACAGCTTAATACAAATTGCATTCTCTTACAGACCTTCTAATCCTTCGCTACATATACGTGAGGTTCCGTACTTGCCACTACAGTTTTACTGATTCACATAAAACCAACATATACAACAACTACAACAATAACAACAACAACAACTAAAACAATAACAACAACAAAAAAATATAGATAGATTGAGGGAGCGAGTGGAGAGAGCGACACAAGATACTTTGTACACTTAGAGGGAATAATATTTACAAACGGCAAACTTAAGATATACTATACTATACACAAACATGTACATTATATACATATAAATCTATATACACACATAAGTATATATATTTTTGAGTGCAAGGAACTCGTCGAATGACAAAGCAACTGGATCTACAAATTGAAACATTACTTTCATTTGGCTGATAATGTTTGAATGCTGCGGACATTTTATGTCTAGAGGATATGTTGTCCAACATTTTTTATCTATATTTACACAAAGAGCGAAACCATCTATAAGATACACATACTTAAACGTATTTAAAGTACGTGAATGATTGATAAAAGTATATACATATATATATTTAGATACATAACCGTTAACTTATAATAGACAAGCCCAGCTTAAAGCTGGCTATGATATTTTGGCATATATTAAACAATAAATCTAATATTTAACAATTATAATTATATACTATTAAAGAGAATTGCTAAAACTTTAACAACGCGCAGTTATACATATGAATATTTACGAGGAAATGCTAGAAGCTCTCGATTACGTTATACTAAATTTAAATATGATTGGGTAATGATGATATGATTGGTTTAAATCTTTTTTCTTTAAATTCTTTTCCGTTTGGCTGATTCTATAAATATGTATAGCTGCCGTTAAAAATATAAAAATCTTTAAGATTTAACTACTTAACGAAACTATGTAATTGGGCACACTTAAATAATATATTTATATACATAAAATACATACAGAAGTAATATTTACATTAAACTAACTACAAGCTACAAATGATGAAATATCTATAAAAAAATACGAACTAAATACTCGAAACATAATATATTTATATATACATACATACTAATCAAAGATTAAGAGAGAGACAAAGTCCCATATGAATGTGGATAATGCTGCAAATGATTACTTTATGAACTAAACTAAAACAAACTAAACAATTCAAATTTAAATATACTATACTCATTGAATTTACAAAGAATATAAAATACTTAAGCTATTATGCAGAGTCAAAAAGCTCAAACACATTATTTTTACTTACTATTAAAAAATTATTTATTATGACTTGCTTAGATGATATAAATCGGAAATATTATCAAGTTCCCATGCGACCTCGCTGTGGTCTTCAAATAGATATGTTTGTGCCAAATGTTATTTATAACAAAACAATAATTAATTATTTTTGTCAAAAACACATTCTTCCAATTTCCAACAGTCGAGCCACTTAATTACATGATATAATAATTTCTATATTTACTTTTAGAGCTGAGCAAAAACTAATAACTATATTTAATATTATAATGCTAACCTATTGTTAGTCAAGTGCAAACATAATGAAAACAGATAACAAATATCGAATGTCCAAGAAAACAAAATGACAAATTATTGCAACAAATATTTACTTATAACCATGTGAACGTTAAATTGTTACAAACAATTAAAATTTAGTATGTAAAACAATATCAGTAATAACAAATCAAAGCAAATTAAATACATACATTTATTTCAAATAAATATTGTTATTATTCTAAAATAAACAAGCCAACAAAAGAATATAATAGATACTGAAACTAAAAATATATATACACATATTAAAATAATTAATAAAAGCAAAAGCAAGCAAAACAATTACCATATAAAAAACTTAAAATTGCAAAATTTTCAAAACTAAAAGAATAACGATATTATAATACGTTCAACATGATTCAAAATATTGAGATATTCTCATTAATTATTACAATGTAAAATTATAATACAAATATATTTAAAACATATGAAATTAATGCCTGTTCGAGCGTAAACTGAAATCGTTTTTATTTGGGTAATTATTTCACATAAATCTGTCTGCTAAAATACGCAAAGAAAATGGGGATAATGACTATAAAAATCTAATGTATTTTTATTGAAATGCAAACCGAAAATTTAAGCAAATTATTCTATAAACCACCAATACCTACTTTTGATCCTATAAACTTTATTTTTCCACCATTCAGACAACAAGTTTTGTTTGTGTAAATATATATTTATTTATTTTCCATTTCTTAATGTACGATATTCTTTTTATTGCTTTACAACAACACTGACTAGAGTAAGCAGTTTACAAACTATTTTATATTTTACATTTCTTCAGACTTGGGATCGTCTGAACATTTTTACGTACAATAAGATTGCAGTAAGATGACTAGAATGCCACGCAGCAGCAAGGGATGATGCTCAACTATTTCAGGCTTGAAGCAGGCCATCGCTCTGGCCCACAAGTTTGCTCAGTAATGTTTTATAGAGCAGCGATTCGGTGGAGACGCCTTCGCTTTGCAGGAAGAGCAAAGTTTCGCGAGCGCACATAGCAAATCCTAGCGCTTCAGCCTCGCTGCGTCGTCGGGGCGGCACAAAAATGGGCAACTGGGGTTCCTCCTCATTGTCGGACGACTCATCAGCCTCGCGCTCGTCCAGTTCCTGTTCGAATGAGTCCAGCTCCGACTGCAACTCCATGATCTTTTGCAGTGCCTCGAGCAAAATGCTATTGGCGCCACTTGCCTCATCGCTTGCTGGACTGGGCTCTAGTGGTGGCGTTAATGATCTGGATTCTGGATCCAAGCGATGGCGTTTCTCTTGCTCCTGCTGCTGTTCATCATCATTCTGCTGCTGCTCCTGCTGCTGCGTTCTTTGCTGATCCGCACGCTTGCGCTTCATGATCAGTTTTCCCGACATGTAAGTTTAGCTCCTAATGCGCACACTGCTTACGAATTGATTTGATTTGTCCGCGGCACAACCTTCGTTCACCTGGCGATCACAACAACTGAACCTAGATTGCACCCCAGAGCGTCTGCTTCTGCTTTTGCTGTTGCAGGCTGCAGGCTGCAGGCAGCAACAGCAGCAGCAGCAGGCTCGATCCTGTAAGCAACCCCAAGCAACAGCAGCAGCAGGAAGAAAGAGACACAGGCAGGCATTAAGGGATGTGCCGCAGACATAGCCACTGCCAAAAAAAAAAAAAAATAAACTACAAAATTGTTGCAGCTGTTTGAATTTTGTCGAACGCTGGCAGCAGCTGAAGCGGGAAGGCAACAGGATACAACGCACACCAGGCAGGATATTATGTGCTGCAATCGAAAAGCAACCCCTGACAATCTGCTCTCTAACTGCAACAGCAGCAGCCTGCTATCTCGTCCTTGCGTCCTTTGCCCTCGTTGTCTCGTGGTTGTTGCCACACACTCTTCGGCCTCGCACACTTTCGCATGCGCTGCCAACTTATCCTGCTCTTGTATTATGTCCTTTGCGTAGGGCATTTGCTGCTTCTCGTAGCTACGGTCTGGGCATTTGCAGCTGGCACGCTTCACAGCGAGCACTTCGATTTTGTTGGCGCTGGCCCCTCCTAACTTAGGTCTGACCTGCAGTTGTTGTGTTGATAACCAAACACCTATGTACACTGAGAAAAAAGAGAGCATACAAGCTTTTGTTAAAGCAGCTCAATTGCTTAATATGAAATATAGCTTTTTAATTCGTGCTTAGAGTTCATAGTATATAATGTATATATAATGAATTATAATAAATTAGTGTAGAGCGTCATTATACAATTTTACAAACAACAATTTAATTTCTATCGACTTAATTAAGGCCAAGCTAATCCAGCATAGACGATTCTACAATAATCTAAGTAAAAGGTTTGCGAAAGTTGAATTATAAAATGTATGTTTGCTTCATATATTTATAAAAAATATATAAATTTCATAAATATTCTAAGTTTAAGATTTTTTACTCAGGTTATTTATTAAGGTAATATTACTGCTTACTATACTAATTAATATTGCTTATACAATTATATTTTCAAATATTTAAACAAACTGCTTAAGTCGGCTTATCAGTCAAGCTTGAAAATTGAAAGGTGCATGCGCAGCTGGGAAATTCTTATCATTAAAAATGATTAAAAAAAAATGTCAAAGTGTATAAAAATCACAACGGAATCATAGAAGCTGTTTCTGAGAAATTATGGCACAGTTTGCAAGTGTAAGGTGCCCTGAGCGCAGCTAAGACAGGTAGTTGCTAAATCTAAGTTATATTATATTTAATATATAACTTTATAAAACGATTCATTGCAGCTTTACAAATGACAGCAACATGGCAGCTTTTAGTGATTCCCTTGCTGTTGTATCTTGGCCCAAGTGTTGCCAATCCCATAGCCCCCGTAACCAAATTTATTATATTGCACAACAATGATATGCACGCCAGATTTGAGCAGACCAATATTAATGGAGGCAGCTGCAGCAAGGAGCAAGCCGAGCAGAACAAATGCTATGGCGGCTTTGCACGCGTGGCACATGAGTAAGTTGGAAAGCTATAATCTATATAAATTGCTAATTAATGATTGTGCAACTTGGCAGAGTGCGTAGACATCGCGAGGAGGCTAAGAATGGAGGCACTGCTGTGCTTTATCTAAATGCTGGGGACACCTATACGGGCACCAACTGGTTTGCCGTCTTCAAAGACAAAATGGTCAGCGCTTTTCTTAACAAACTGCAACCGGATGCTAGTGTAAGTGGCATTGCTTTTTATATGCTAAACTAACTCAGTAACTTGTTGATGACTAGTAAACGTAATCGGACTATTTATATTTGATAGCTCAACTAATGATTAAATTACAATTATTTCGGCTTAGCTGAAGTATTTAGGGATTACGATTAATAAATGAGAATATTTTCAAACTTTTCAGTCCCTAGGCAACCATGAGTTTGATGAGAGCGTACAAGGTCTCATACCTTTTCTCAATGCTGTTAACTTTCCTGTGCTGGCCTGCAATCTGGACTTGTCGCTCGAGCCAGAACTGGCAGCTACCCACCTAAGCAACTCCACGATTCTGCAAGTCAATGGCGCTAAAATAGGCATCATTGGTTATCTGACGCCAAAAACTAAAGAGGACACGTTCAGCAACGTGGTATTCGAAGAGGAGATCATAGCTATCAAGTATTATTTATATTACTGCAACTGATTATGAAGCCAAACAAAATCAAATTCTAATCAGTTGCGCTTATCTGTTGCAATTAGCTGTAATGATTTTTATTTTGCTTTGCAGTGCGGAAGCAGCGCGACTCAAGGCTAAAGGTATTAATATTATTATTGCTTTGGGTCATTCGGGTTACTTAAAGGATCAGCAGATTGCCAAGAACTGCCCCGAAGTGGATTTAGTCATCGGTGGACACTCGCACACGTATCTGGAATCAAACAAACCCATTGCTGCGTTTGATGATACTGCATCCGAAGCTAATCGTGGTCCTTTTCCCACTGTAGTGGAGCAGCCAAGTGGCAAGAAGGTGCCCGTGGTGCAAGCTTTTGCTTATACCAAGTATTTGGGCAAGCTGCATGTACAGGTGAGCTTTGAAATCAATGAAAGTATATACACATTAGCTTGTTGATAGGAAACTTGTTATTTGAAAACAACATTTTGTTATAAATACAATGTTTGTTTGATTTGATTGTGGGCAACTTTCGTAAACCTGCTCAAAGTGGTTCAAAAATTAAGTAAAACAAGTAGTGTATTGCGCGTTTTATTTATGACGCTCAAGCGTTTGTTTAATTATTTTCTAAGCATGCGATTAAATGTGGCATTTAGAACAAATTTATCATTAATGTTAATCTATGTATATTTATAGTCTATTATAATATACTTTATTGTATGTGTTCTCTAATCTTACTTATATAAATTCTTTGATCTCTAACAGTTCGATGTTGAAGGCAATCTGGTTGAGTGTGACGGTGCGCCTTTAGCACTGAATGCAACCATTGCACAGGATCAGGATATACTGGATTTGCTCGAGATTTACCGTCCAAATGTTACAGCTCATGGACAACGCATTGTTGGCCATAGCAAAGTGTTTTTGGAAGGCGGCGGAGTATGTCGCCTGAGAGAATGTAATCTGGGCAATGTTATAGCCGACTCAATGGTTTATGCGCGCATGAAAGAAAACAAGAGTATGGAGTATTGGACTGATGCTGCAGTTGCTCTTATACAAGGCGGTGGTAAGTAGTAATTTAAATTTGATTTTTATTTAATAAATTGCTTGCACTCTTTCAAGGCATACGCACCTCTGTGCTTAGAAACAGCGCAGATTCAATCAACTTTGGCGATATAGTTGACATCATGCCTTTCAAGCTGCGTTTGCTGGTCACCCGCATAACTGGAAAGACACTGCTCAATATTCTCGAGCACTCCGCTGCAGTGCGCACTACAGATTCCAAAGGCGGCTTCCTGCAGTTCTCCGGACTTCAAGTGGTCTATGACTTTGGCAGAGCCGCCGGCAATCGTGTGGTGTCCGTTCTTGTTCGCTGTGCTGAGTGTATTGCACCCTCCTATAGTCCACTTAACACTACCGCTGAATATAATATAGTTGTAACGGATTTTCTTTTACGTGGTGGCGATGGATTTGTGTTCTCTGAAACGCCAACGGAAACGTATACGGAATTCTTGCAGAAAGGCGATCAAGCTGCCTTGGAACAATATTTTCAAGATCACAATTTTGTCTACCCTGGCATCGAGAATAGAATAATAATTAGAAATTCGACCACATTCTAAATAAAACTCTAAAGCCCCATAAATTCATTATGCGCTTGATCAGGTTGTTCAGCGGACTTGGCGATAAAATTATTATTAATGATTATTAAGTTTGTAGGCACTTTAATATTGTAAATATATGTATAAAAATATAACATTTTATGAATTTAATAAGCTGAGAAATATATATTTTTATTATCTAATTCTTCAATGCAGATAAGCTTTGATTAGTTATTATTCAATACAATATATATACAATAAATAACGTTATAAATCTAGGCGATATCTATTTATGTGTTTGCATATGCCGAATCGTTGTATTATATATTGATTGATTATAGCTTTTGTGGTTAATTAACAATCTGATAAATGATATTTTTGCTAGTTAGTAACAAGCCAGTTGGTACGCTAAAAGCTCTGTGAGAAATAGATTGGTAGATAATTTACAGCTGATGTTTTAATAAATAATAAAAAGTAGAGTCGGGCTTAACTGACGCTGCTAGACTCTGCGCTGCTGCTAAGGGAACATAAAAAATGATTTAAACAAACTGCTAAATACCTCAAACAATATTTTGATCATTTAGCTAATTTGATTTGTAATAAATACACTAATTACTTCACTTAAAGATAATTCTTCTAAGCTATGTATGCTTGCGACCTTGGTACTTAACATTAAATGTATATTTTCGCAATAGAACATAAAACATAAATATTTATAAATAGATGAATGTACAATATATAGTTTATATTGTGGTATGCGTATACTTAATATTAAGAAAATGTATTGAAAATGATTAATGATATATGTGTGTATTTTGTATATAGCTTTTGTGGCGAAAATTTGTCGCATGGAATTCTTATCATAAAAACTTGCAGCAGACTGTTAGCTGATTTATGTAGACAATGTTAACATTAGGACCAAGGGAGAGTGAAAATAGCTTTGGACTTTTTTTTAAATTTTTTTGGCAACTAAGAGCGGTAGTTTTTTGTTTTATTGCGACATTGATAAGTTCTAGCACATGCCGACACACAGACAGGCAGACAAACAGACATATTTTGTGCCCTAGATGATTGCTCAGTTAGTACGGGCTATAGGCTCTGACATGTGTGGATGATAATACGTGTGGGAATAATACTTCAATGTTTGTGCAACTGTTCGCACTAAATATACAATATATTGTCAGTTCTTTTGAAATAAGTACTTGTGTACGTACAGTAAATGTTCGCACCTGTGATTACGCGTGTATAACGGCTTATCTAGAAACAGATTGAAGCTTGTGCTGTTGCTGCTGATAAATTGCTTATCAATAGCGCAGGTAATCATGTAAAAATCTCTCATATACACTTGTAGTTCATACACCACAAGTGGGTTCGTTAAAAACTGCGGTTCGAAAACCGCGAAGCCAAAAAAAAGAAATAAAATAAAAACAAAAATAATATTACAGACGCAGTCGTTGGCAACCACGCGCTGCTTATAGTCGCAGCCGTAACGTAATCGGTTAAGCGTTCCGTGAGATACAGATACAGCACACAATAAACGCTTTTCGGTTATAGCCGCTGCTCCACAGCGCTTTCGGGCCAGTTTGTTAGCGGATTGTGAGACGAGAGCATGTAAGTATTGAACGACATTAAGCTGACGCTTGCGATTCCATCAAAAAGCCCGAAATAACAAAAACGAAAAAAACAAAAAAAAAAACAAAACAAAGCAAAAAATAAATGTAGTGAAGTGAACTGAAATTAAATTTGTTTTTGCCGTGTTTAGTTTTGCATTGAGCACGACAGCTGATATCTATCGTATGCAACCGCTGATCTTTTTATATACTGTATATATATATATATAGTCTGCGCGTGTGTTGTTAGCTTAACTTGAAAAAAAATAAGAGTGAATGACAGTGAAATTAATTCGATCGCATTGCTGTGTCAGCTTGTTAAGTTCATTCATCTTTAAGATCTAAAAGAATTCAAGCTTTAACTGTTAATCATACGTCTTTTATCTTAGAGAGCGTACAAGTGGTACAAAGGTGCGCGATTAGATTAAACCAACTAGCATATATTATAAACAAAAATATTGATTTAATACCAAAAATTGGCAATAACTGCTGCTGCTGCTGATAGATTCACGATAAGTTGTTATTTATTAATGAAGCGTTGATAAGCAGTTCGCACTCACTTCGCTCATTTCCCATTTGTGTCTGACGCAAATGTTAACTAATATGATGATTATCGCAACTTTATCAGCAGCATATAAAACAAGCTATATTAATTAGCATATTGTAACTCAGACAACATTTGGCTAATGATCTACAAATTCCCTACTGCTCCCCAGCTCTAAACCAAAGAACAAAAACAAACACACAATAAAATGGCTTATCAGTTGATAATCTTGGCATGTGCTTTACTACTAGGCCAGACCTTAGCAAACCCCATCGATGCCCCCCATGCCGCCGACGCTGTGGCCACCGAGCTCATCGTGCTGCACAACAATGACATGCACGCCAGATTCGAGCAGACCAATGCAAGAAGTGGCCAGTGCACCGCAGACGATGCCAAGGCGGATAAATGTTACGGCGGATTTGCACGTGTGGCACATGAGTAAGTCAACTGAATTAGCGTTTAAAAGATTTATTAATAAGCCAAATGTCTTTGCAGAGTGCGCAAATATCGCGAGGAGGCCAAGAAGGGCGGCACTCCTGTCTTTTATCTGAACGCAGGTGACACCTATACGGGCACCGCCTGGTTTGCTGTCTTCAAAGACAAAATTGCCAGCGCTTTTCTCAACAAGCTACAGCCGGATGCCATTGTAAGTCAATTTAATATCAATATTTTTGCGTTGGTATTTAATTTATGGCACTTTTAGTCCCTTGGCAACCATGAGTTTGATAAAAATGTGGAGGGCCTTATACCATTCCTCAATGACGTGCAATTTCCTGTGCTGGCCTGCAATCTGGATTTGTCAAAAGAACCCGAACTGGCTGCTACCAAGCTGACCAACTCCACCGTGCTGGAGACCAACGGCGTTAAAATTGGCGTCATTGGTTATCTGACGCCCGAAACCAAAAATTTAACTTCAGTCAACGATGTCATGTATAACGAAGAGATTGTGTCCATCAAGTGCGTATAGCTTTAGCAAGTCGTTGCTATATATAACTTAAAATATATACTTTGCTTTTCAGTGAAGAAGCTGCGCGTCTCAAGGCTCAGGGCATTAAGATTATTATAGCCTTGGGTCACTCTGGCTATCAGAAGGATCAGCAGATTGCGCTGCACTGCCCCGAAGTGGACATAGTCATCGGTGGACACTCGCACACGTATCTGGACTCCAATAAGCCCATTGCTGATAAGGATGACACCAACGCTGAAGCAAATCGCGGACCTTTTCCCACTGTAGTGGAGCAGCCCAGTGGCAAGAAGGTGCCCGTGGTACAAGCCTACGCCTATACCAAGTATTTGGGTAAGCTGCATCTGCAGTTCGATGCCGAGGGAAATCTGCTGCACTTTGATGGTGAGCCCATACTGCTGAATGCTACGATACCACAGGATCCTGAGATCTTGCAGTTGCTGGAATATTATCGTCCTAATATAACAAGCCTGGAGCAACAAATTGTTGGTTATACTAAGACATTTTTGGAGGGCGGCACCTGCAGACTGCAAGAGTGTAATTTGGGTAATCTGATTGCCGACTCCATGGTGCACACACGCGTGCTGGAAGATGAAAGCGGCAAGTTCTGGACTGATGCGCCCATTGCGCTGCTGCAGGGCGGCGGTAAGTAGCTTAAAATCTGAAATTAAAATCAATACTATAGAGGATTTTCGCAGGCATACGCAGCTCCATTGAGAAGAATGTCAATGGTTCCATTACGGGCAGCGATGTGCTGACGGTGCTGCCGTTTGAGAATGCGCTGTATATCACTCGCATCAGTGGCAAGACTTTAATGGCTGCCTTGGAGCGCTCGGCGGCTATCAGAAATGCCGACTCCAATGGCGGCTTTCTGCAATTCTCGGGCATTAATGTGGTCTACGACTATGACATGGAGGAGGGACATCATGTGGTGTCCGCTATGGTGCGCTGCGCCGAGTGTGCTGTGCCCATCTATAGCCCATTGAATGAGACCAGCTACTACAAGGTGGTTGTCTCTGAGTTTTTGCTGAATGGCGGCGATGGCTACGTTATGAAGGAGAAGGATGAACCCTTCACACTGTTGCTGAAGAAAAACGATCAATTTGCCTTTGCACAGTATTTGGAAGCTCGCCACTACGTCTATCCCGCACTTGAGGGACGCATTGTTATTCGCGGTCCTACAGAGAATAAGGATGATGGTGCAGCCAGTATTATTGCTTCGGTGTCGTTGATAATGTTCTCAACCCTTGCCACGCGCTTTTTCAATTAACTAGTCATAGCTACCAAAAATTGTTGATTGTTGTACTCTAAAGACTTTACAAATTACAGGTCTTGTGCGTCCTAAAAATAAAATATCTATTTGTAAATTACACGATAAGTGCAAATTGGCATTGTTTGGCTTGTGAGCATTATAAACAAGTTTAGTTAGTTATAGCTGACAACTAGATTATCTACATATCTAAGTCAGAATCTTAAGCACGTGAAAGTAATGAATAATTTTATAATGCAAAATTACTTTAATTTCAAACAAACAGCCCGTCTGTTTTTTCAGAGAGGTTTTTGTCATTACAATTGTTTTTTTTTCGGAATTTTTCTCCTTCTTTCTTTAATATTATATAAAAGCTGTTGATTCAAAAATACTATTTATGTCTCCGTCTCATCACATGAATGATCGAAATGTATAATGAAATGTAGATTGGGCTAGGTCACTTACATTTCAGTCTTCTCTCGTTTTACAATTCAAACTCAACTTGTCGTAAGCTGATAATGCGAAAAAGAAAAGTAAACCTCTCTCACTGAGTCAAGAATAGAATCAATAAGCATTGATATTTGAGTGAGGTTGCAAGAGAGCAACCGCATTGTCACTTAAAGCTGAGAGTGCCATATCAATTTTAATAAGCAGAGCTAATTCAGTGAAAACAGTTTAATAGCGATCCGTATAGCTTTGTTTCTACTGCAATTCTATTTTCAATTAAATATTAAAGCTGCTTAAAAATGTTTGGCTGCCGGCAGCTTCAGCTTATAGTATTACTGCAGTTTGCGCATATTATTAATGCTAATTCTAATGTCTCAACTGAATTCATTATACTACATAATAACGATATGCACGCCAGATTTGAACAGACGAGTGTAAATAGTCACGGCTGTGCGCTGCAAGATGCGGAGAGCGATAAATGTTTTGGTGGCTTTGCGCGCGTGGCAACTGAGTAAGTCTACCATAAATCAATTAAAATTATTAAGAACTAATAAATTTTATATACGCAGAGTGCGCAAACATCGCAACGAAGCTAAAAATAGTGGCATACCAGTATTTTATTTGAATGCTGGTGATACCTATGCGGGCACAGCTTGGTTTGGACTTTTCAAGCATCAAGTCGTGCGCGATTTTCTCAATAAGCTACAGCCAGATGCAATTGTAAGAAGTACACACTTGAGCCTTACATATTTAATGGCGTTTTCTTAGTCACTAGGCAATCATGAATTCGATGAAAAAATATCAGGCTTAATACCTTTTCTGAATGAGGTCAACTTTCCAGTGCTGGCCTGCAATTTGGACTTTGTTCCAACGGAGCCCACATTTAGCTGACTAGTAAGCATCTGGCTTAACTCAACTGTACTTGCTGGCTAATGGCATTAAGATTGGCTGTCAGTTGGCTTATGTGACGCCGGATAACCAAAGCTGCTTGTCACTTCAAAAACCAACGTGGAATTTTATTGAAGAGGAATTAATCGTCTCCATCAAAGTAAGTTAATCTTGCAATAAAATGTGAAGCTTATGTATAATTAACATCTTATGTTGCTTGCATAGTGCTGAAACAGCTAAACTGCAGTCAGCTGAAGGCGTTTAAAATAATCATTGCCTTGGGACACTCTGGATATTAGCAAGGATCAGTGAAATTGCGAAGCAGTTGTCCAGACGTCGATATTGTCATAGGTGGACATACAAATACTTTTCTGTACAATGGCACTGCACCGAGTACCGAACGCATAGATGGTCCCTATCCCACTTGGGTGACCCAGAAGAGTGGCAAACGTGTGCCCGTGGTGCAAGCTTATGCCTATACCAAGTATTTGGGTAAACTGCATGTGAAATTTGATGCCGCTGGCAATTTGTTGGAATTCAATGGTGCGCCTATACTGCTGGATGCAAGTGTGCCGCAAGATGAGGAGCTGCTCGCTATGCTGGATGTATACAGAGCGAATGTAACTGCTTTTGAAAAATCCGTCGTAGGCTATAGCAGAGTATATCTGGAGGGTCGACGCGCCATTTGTCGTGCCAGGGAATGCAATATGGGTAATCTTATAACGGATGCAATGGTGTTTAGTCGCGCTATGGAAGATCAAGGTGGCGACTACTGGACAGATGCGCCCATAGCTTTACATCAGTCGGGTGGTAAGTGCTACTTGGCATAAAAACTTGAATGAAACTAACATTTTTATAAACTTTTAGGCATACGCAGCTCCATTAATGCCGGCATGATAACTAAGAATGATATTGCCACCGTATTTCCTTTTGATAATGATATCTATGTGACTAAAATTAGTGGCAAGACTTTGCGCAATGCTTTGGAGCACTCGGCGGCAACACGTGGCACTGACTCCGATGGAGCCTTTCTGCAGCTGTCTGGCATACATGTTGCCTATAATCTTAGCCAGCCGGCGGGCAGTCGCGTAGTCTCAGCCAAAGTGCGTTGCGCCAGGTGCGCTGAGCCTGGCTATAGCGATTTGATGGATGCTGAGCTCTATAAAGTAATTGTGCCAGAGTTTTTGCTTGAAGGTGGCGTTGGACACACTATGAAAGAGTTGAATCCATTGTTCATGCGTATGCAGCAAACGATTACGGGCGTGATCTACCAATATTTAGCGCATCATCAGATAATCTATCCGGAGCTGGAGGAGCGCATTCTGTTGCTAATCTAGCACACATTTATTTTAAAGTCTAACATTAAACTTTGATTACCTCAATATGTGCTTGATTGTTTGCCTTAAATTTTATTGTTTTTTATTTACATTCGGTTTGTTGTCTAATCTAGTGCTAAGTTTCAAGTTCTCCATTGTGCATAACAATGATATGCATGCTCGCTATGATCCCATTGTGGGTACTGGACAGAAATGTCCAAAGGGCGACGATGAGCGATGTTTGTGTTTTGGTGGTTTCGCTAGAGTGGCCACGGCGTAAGCCAAGCTTTCGCTTGATTTGCAAATAAATAATCTATACTTTTTGCTTTAGTGTATCCAGAGCTCGTGCTGAAGGCTCCGTGCTTTATTTTAATGCGGGCGATACTTTTTACGGAACAGTCTGGTATGCCATCTATAGAGCTGAACTTGCTGGCCAGCTAATGAATATGCTAAATCCAGATGCAATGGTAAAAAGTAGTTCAAAATAAATAAACTTTAATAAGCATATACATTTTCGATAGTCACTGGGCAATCACGAATTTGATGACAATATTGCTGGCTTGGTTCCTTTTTTGAAGCAGCTTAACTTTCCAGTTGTAAGCTGTAATCTGGATCTCACCTTTGTGCCCAAATTGGCAAACATAAAGCAGCTGGTCAGTTCAACAATTATAAGCAGGCTTGATAGACGTATTGGTGTTATAGGTTATCTAACGCCTTTGACCAAATATTATGTGCCCTACAATTTAGTAGCTTATTGGCCTGAAATACCAGCTATAAAGTAAGAGTTTAGTTTAAATTTTAAGCTGATTAATTATGATTTGTTATATGTACTTGTAGCATGGAGGCTAAAAAGCTTAGAAGCGCTGGTGTTGATATTATAATTGCACTTGGACACTCAGGCTATGAAGTTGATATGAAGATAGCTAAAAACTGTCCCGATGTGGATGTTGTTATTGGTGGCCATTCGCATACGTTTCTTTATACGGGCAATCCACCTGTAAACGATTTAGTCGAGGGCGATTATCCCACAGTGATAACCAGATCCAATGGGCAGCAGGTGCCTGTGCTGCAGGCCTTTGCATATACTAAATATTTGGGCAGAATCAACTTGGAAGTAAGCTTTGTGCACTTCAATGTTTAGTTAAATTAATTGTTTGTACTTGTTAGTTCGACGAGCAAGGCAACTTGTTAAACTTTAATGGCGCACCCATTTTATTGGACTGCTCCATACCGCGTAAGTCCGATGTAGTTGCCTTGCTGAATAGCAAGAGACACGTAATTGATTATATACACAAGTCGAATCGCTCAAGTAAATGGTCCAAGCTCTTGCAAGTCTCGGATCGCGCTTATCAAGATATAGAAGTACTAAAGAAATCTGGTGCACATGCTGCAGATGCTTTGATTGTAATTTTACTACAAATGCTAGTACTCCTATTGTTGAACTAATTTATTGTACTTTTCACTGACCATTTCATATGGCTTGAGTGTCTGGCATAATAAATTTGTATGTGCTACACAGTTAATGCCCATTTCAATATACTACTATTTTCAATGAGCTTCTCACAGCATTTACTTTAATTTAACGCCAGTCACAACGAAGACGCAGACGACTGTCTGCCAATGAAAACTGCAGACAGCACAAAAAAATAATTTATGAATAGATTTAAAGCTGTGCGAGGGTAGCTAAAGTAATAAAACATTGCTTAGGCATTGCTTTACATTAACTTTGCTGTCTACTCTCGTTGGCAGGCATGTAAAGGCAATGCCGATAAATTTGCGTGTCTAAGCATCCACACTTTTCGCACGATCACAAGAACAACGTGCGCTGTAAACTTTTGCTGATAAGCACTCAGCTTTTTTGCTCTCTGCTTGCATGCATTTCGTATTTATCTAGCGTACTTACTCTCACTCTCACTCTCACTCTAACTTGCTTGCATTTTTATAGTCGCTCACGCATGCTCTTATAGTGGCGCTCTGCTTAGCACAGGTAAGTGTGTGCGCGTGTGTGTGTGTGTAAAGAGTGTAGTCAATTCGGCAAGGTGACAGATCGTGAGAGTTAGGCTACTTGCCTTTTCCAGCATTGCCGGCATACGCAGCCCACAGTGTGACTTTAAACGTCGCTGACAACGGTTCACTTGTCGTACGCTTTGCGATTGCACTCGCTGTTGATATAAATAAATAAATAAATAAATAAATAATCAAGTAAGTCCAATTTGGGTATGGAGTTGAGAAAGTTTTCATTTAAATTTAACAAATTAATAGTCGCTTTTGTGTGTGTGTGTGTGTGTGTGTCTGTTGTATAATTGGCGCTTGTGTGGTATTCGCTTAATACCTTTGTAAAGCTGCATAACATAACTGTAACTTCTGCTGACCACATATAATAGTTGTAAAAAAATAAACAATGATTTTCTTGGTCAGCACTCAGTGTAATTGGCCATTGGCCACGCCAAGGTTATTTCAGTTGTGCCAATGCAAATATTTGTTTCCATTCCAATTACTTCAATCATTATAGTATATGCACAATATAACTGTTAAACTCAGTATACGTAATTATTTAACTTAATTATCTATGAAGCTATTAGCAGCCATATTAAATTACTAAATTAACAACATGTTAAAAAACAAACTCATGACCGCTTTTTTGAGCTGAATTTTAAAAATTATTAAGTCAACAAACTTTTGTGCAACTACCGAATTATTTATTAACTGCTAATGCTCACATGACAATAATTTATAATTTGTAAGCGCTAAGATCAAAGCGCCACGTTAAGTTGTAATAATTTAATCAAATCAAACCTCAGGTGCTTGATTCATCATACGCTGCTCTACAACAGGTTATGATAATCTAAATTTAAATTATTTCCTGCTAAATTACAGCTTCTATACTCAATTGTGAAATACTATGTAACTGTAAATTCTATGTATTTTCAAACAGGTGAAATCAAGGACACATACAAAACATTTTCCACAAAAAAAAAAAAAAAACAAACAACTCTTTTTAGCTAGAAGTTTACGCTTCAAACTTTTATGGCATACATAATATGACCTTTTTCAAAGAATTTTTTCCAAGTACTATAGGTAAACAAAATTTGAAAACCTGTTCAATTCAACCTTTTGCAGTATTCAGTTCACACTGTTTTGCTTTTTTTTTTTTGCAATACAACAAAACGATTTGTTGTTTTGCAGATAACGTCAATGCAATTAGTTATGCAAGCTATTAACTTGGGCAGAGTCATTAGCCTAAAGAATATGTTTACTAATTAATTAATAGTGCGCAAGCTATTACAGTTATAGCTTTTAAAGTCAAGACATTAAATATTCTCTATAAGAACAACAAACAATTCAGTTTAATTAAAAGCAATTGTTTAATTACTAAAAATAATTTACCAACACATATGTTCTTTGGCTATATATCAAACATGTGTGGATTTTTTAAATGGTAAACGCTTATATTGTTTTATATTAAAAAGAATTTGCATACAATGCCTGGCTGAGTCACAATTTATATATATTTGTAGTATATATATAATTAACAGATTGATCTTTAAGGCACAGATGAAGCATTACCTGCAGTTGAGTGTGCCAGGAGTGCTATAAATATTTATATGCCTGGCTGTAAACAGAGAAAATGCCTAACAGATATCATAAAGATTGTGAATTGCATCTGTAAAGATTATCTCGAAGGCACTTTGTCTAATTTTATGTAAAAGTCGTTTTGTAAATAATAACAATAAACTCTGCTTAATCATTCTCTCTCCCTCTGTCCTTGTATTTACTATTTTTATTCACTTTGTCATTAAATTAAATACCAATTGAGAAAATACATTATATTAAATTCTTTAGTGCATATCAAATTTGGCTGTCACCAAGCTGTATTGGTGAAATATTGTTGTTATTTCATTTAACTCAATTAGTTAAGTGCTCAGAGCATACGTGGCTTTTTGCAATATATTGTATAATATAATTGATTTCAAATTTATAGTTTATTAATTAAAATTTATCTTTCCTTTTTTTTAGCTCTACAATGAAAATACTTTGGACATTTCTATCGCTTCTGTTACTCTTTGGATATGCTATCGAAGCAAATCCTTTACCACCTAACAAAACAGCTGTAGCAACTGAATTTATAATACTACATAATAATGATATGCATGCCAGATTTGTAGAAACAAATGCCAACAGCGAGACTTGTCCTCCCGAGGATGTTAAAAATAACAAATGCTATGGCGGCTTTGCACGCTTGGCAACTGAGTAAGTTTATCACTGAGCTTTAACTATAAATAACTGTTCAATTGCACAATTTTAGAATACGCAAACATCGCGAGGCAGCTAAGAACGGTGGCACTCCGGTGTTTTATTTGAATGCTGGTGATACTTATACGGGCACGCCCTGGTTCAGCATCTTTAAGCATAAGATTGTTAGCGATCTGCTTAATAAACTACAACCCGATGCAGCTGTAAGTTAATATAATTAAAATGCATATTATTAGTTTAAATACGTTTCATTTTAGTCGCTTGGCAATCACGAGTTTGATGAGCATGTCACAGGCTTAATACCTTTTCTGAATGAGGTCAACTTTCCAGTGCTGGCCTGCATTATGGAATTTGTATACACAAAACAACACAGAGACCCACACTTTTAGCGTTTCTAACCTATAACAGCCTGGCTGAAACCTCAAACCTAAAACTGGACGCTTATAGTCACCAAATAAGCGGCTGCATCTCACAAAAGTGGCTATCACAACAGTCACACACCGCATACCAATGCACTGCTGGCAATACACAAAAACAATGTTGGAAATTTCTCAGACATGGCATCGTCTCCAACGACAGCCAAGTATTCTAATCTTGCATAAGATTTGAAGCTTGATAATACATCTTGATTTGCTTGCCATGTACGCTTGAGCGAGAAGGCTCAACACTGTCTCAAGCGACTGCGACTAGGAAAGTGATTTTAAATATGGCCGAATATAATGACCTTAGACACTTCCTGAGCTGTTAATAGGATCAGGAATGCTCTAGCCACATTGTCTCAGACCGTCGATACCTGTTCTCCTCAGAGCCCCCCATCACCACAAACTCTCTTCCTGTATCAATGCACTCCTTTAGAGCTTTAAATCAGAGTAACGTAACGCATTAGATGGCCCTATCCCACTTGGGTGACCCAGAAGAGTGGCAAACGCGTGCCTGTGGTGCAAGCTTATGCCTTTACCAAGTACCTGGGTAAACTGCATGTGAAATTTGATGCTGCTGGCAACTTATTGGAAGTTAATGGTGCACCTATATTATTGGACGGCACTGTGGCGCAGGATAAGGACTTGCTGGATGTACTAGAACTCTACAGAGAGAATGTAACTGCATTGGAAAAATCCATCTTGGGGCATAGCAAGGTGCATCTGGAGGGACGCAAGATTCTCTGCCGCTCCGTGGAGTGCAACATGGGCAATCTTATAACGGATGCCATGATATTCAGTCGTGTTATGGAAGATCAAGGTGGTGACTACTGGACAGATGCAGCCATTGCCATACACCAAGGCGGAGGTGCGTATTACATTATCAATACATATCATATATACTCACATTCCGATTTATATTTTAGGCATACGCGGCTCAATTGAGCGCAAGTCCGATGGCATGATTACCCACAACGATCTGCTGACTGTGCTGCCTTTTGCAAATGATCTGTATGTGACAAGAATAAGCGGACGCACCTTGTGGCAGGCACTGGAGCACGCAGCTGCTCTACGATTTAAGGACTCTGATGGCGCCTTTCTGCAAATGTCCGGCGTTCGAGTAGTTTACAATGAGCATAAACCGGAGGGCAAGCGTGTGGTCTCGGTGCAAGTGCGTTGTGCCGCTTGTGAGGTGCCCGCCTTTAGTCCATTGAACGAGTCTGCGCTTTATAAAGTAATTGTGCCACAATTTCTGCTAGATGGCGGCGATGGACATGTTTTTACTGAAGCAGCAAATCCGCAGTCGATGCACATGCAAAGGAGCATAATAGGAGCAGTTCAGCAATATTTGCAGCATCGAGATTTTGTGTATCCGGGACTTGAGAGTCGCATTACTTTTATAGACGCTGAGGCATCGAAATCTGCTGCAACCAAAATAAGCTTAGTTAGCAGTTCTGCATCACTTTTGATAGTTTCAACGTTAATAATTTTTAATTTAGTTTTATAATTCAAAGCACAAGTTACGCTATAAAGTTACAAGAGAGAGTCTATCATGTTTATTGTTGCATTAATTTAAGTGCCATTTTGTATTAAAGCGAAAAGGCCAAAAAAATATAGAATTGAGCTGTAGTCAAATCCATCGCTTAGCAAAATGAAATTGAAATACTTTATGTATTATTTTCGCTAAGCGAGGCTTGTTAAATTTCATCGCTTTTTTATAGCAAACTAAGCAGCATTTTGTTTACATTTATATATTTAATTAACTATAAATTTAGGTAACATAAATAGACATATTTTCAGTTGCAAAAGATATGACAATAGCTTGTCAGCTAAGTGATTTTATACTTTTACTTTTGTTACTCAATGTCGCTGTTGGATTTAAGTTCTCTATCGTCCATACGAATGATATGCATGCTCGTTATGACCCTATAAAGAGCGCTAATGCCAAATGCGGCAAAGGAGAAGATGAGAAGGGTCAGTGCTTTGGTGGATTTGCCAGAGTGGCTACGGCGTTAGTTTCTGTTTTAATTAATAGTCAGTCTTTGAGCTTGACAATTCTTATTACAGCGTGGAGCGAGCACGTGCGAAAGGTCAAGTTATCTATTTGGATGCTGGTGATACTTTTCAAGGCACACCCTGGTATTCCATTTACAAAGGTGAATTGGCAGCTGAGCTTCTGAACATGCTCAATCCAGATGCGGTGGTAATGCTCTGCTATATATATATATTATATATATAATTGTTACACTCAGAAATATTAACAGGCTCTTGGTAATCATGAATTTGATGACGGTGTCGAGGGTTTGTTACCGTTTATACAAAAGGTTAAGTTTCCCGTAGTTTGCGCTAATATCGATTTGCGAAAGGTGCCGCAAATGCAAAAGCTAAAGAATTTGGTTAAGTCAACTGTCATAAACAAGTGGGGCGAGAAAATTGGCATTATAGGTTATCTAACACCCGAAACAAAGACTATGGTAACACCCAATGATGTTGAATATGAAGAAGAAATAACAGCAATCAAGTATTTAATCACATTTAATTATTTTGTATTTATATAAGGCGTATGTTTTTAAAAGCGCCGAGGCCAAGAAGCTTAATTATAGTGGTGTCGATATTATAATTGCCTTGGGTCATTCTGGCTATGATATGGACATGGAAATAGCCAAGAGTTGTCCACAGGTCGATGTCGTTGTTGGTGGGCATTCGCATACGTTCCTTTATAAAGGCGACCCGCCTTCCACCGAAAAGGCTGCAGGACTTTACCCTACAGTAGTCACACGCTCCAATGGACGACAAGTGCCCGTTGTGCAGGCTTATGCTTATACAAAGTATTTGGGTAGAATCGATTTAGAGGTATGTTGTAAAATATTGTTTCATTTCTGAATGTAAGCAATTAGTTGAAAATTGGTCTGCATCATTAAAAAGTCGAAGTCAATTGCGCTGAGTTAGCATCTCTTGCCCAAATGTATATAGTTTCATTATTTAATTATTCTTGCCCTTTCAGTTCGATAAATCGGGTCACTTGACCAGCTTTGATGGCAACCCCCAGCTGTTAGACTCGTCTGTGCCACATAATCCGGAAATTAAGAAATTACTGGATGCCAAAAGAAAGCCCATAGATGAATTAGATAAGCAAGTAGTGGGCACAACCAAAACAACGCTCGATGGTGATTGGAAAAGGTGTCGCAAGGAGGAATGCACCATGGGAAATGTCATAGCGGATGCATTTGTTTATGCGCGTGTGCTGGAGGACTTTGGTGGCATCTATTGGACAGATGCTGCCGTAGCTTTTATTAATGCTGGAGGTAAGTTTCCAAGCACGAACAAAATTTTGGATTTACACTCACACTTTGATAGGCATACGCGCTTCAATTAACAAAACCTCGGACGGCTCTATTTCTGCCGCTGATATTCACGCTGTAATGTTGTTTGGCAATAAGCTGCAGGTAACTGAGATACTTGGCTTACAGCTGCTCCAGTCACTGGAGCATGCGGCAACAGTGCGTGGCTTCTATCAAAATAGCGGCGGCTTTCTGCAAATGTCCGGCGTGCGTGTCACGCTGGACTACAATAAGCCCAAGAAGAAACGTGTGACGTCCGTGGAGGTGCTCTGCAGCGCTTGTGATCCGCCAGAGTTTCGACAGTTGGAAAAACAAAAGTCCTACAAGGTCATAGTGAGCAACTATAATTTGGAAGGCGGCGATGGTCACAACTTTAAGGATCCGGATAAGCCAAAAGTTTCAACGATGCAGTTAACCGATCGGGATGCTCTAATACAATATTTTCAACAGCATAAGGTTGTGTTCCCCGCCTTGGAAGGTCGCATTACAGTTATAAATAAGAAGCGCTCGTCTAGTCACGCAGCTCCAACGCAGCTGCCCAACTCACGCACTTTTATGGTAATAATACTTTTTTATTTTTTTACTAGGCCTATAATAAATGTAAGCAGTTGAGCCGTAGCTTCTAATCTCTATCCATTAATTGTCAACCAATAGCTCACACTAAGTCTAAAAGAACAGCGAGTTGCATCATTAACACTCTTGACTATTGTTGGCTTAATTTCTTTGATTTTCTTTAGTTAATTACTGAAGCTAGGGTCGTCGCACTTCAAGCTTGTGCATTGACCTGCCTCTATTAGATTGTTCCCTCGGGTGAAATAGGTGCCCATAGGTTTTTATTACCTTTAGCAGTAAGATATATAGCTTGGTATATTTTGTAATACCTTTCCAATTTACTTAAGTTGTTTAAATGCGTATTAATCTATGCTGTAGTTTAATCTGACGCTGAGAAAAAAATTGTTTGCCTAAATGCGTGTATAACTCCCGGCATTAATTTAAATAATAAATTAACAAATATGAAGGAAAATAGTAGGAAACTTTTAGCAAATTAAATGCTGCTAATGATGTTTTATGTTTTTTGCTTTATAAGCCACTTGACTTTTTTTATTTAGTTATCAATTTATTAGATCAATTGGCTTTCTTAATGCACAACATACTCTTCATATATTCCAATTTGCAAACAGTTTTTAGTTCTAATTGTTTATTAAATATTATACAATAATTAAAATGTTAACATTGAAATTTTGAGTAATTCTCGATATTTTTTAAATTTTATGGTACGTGAAAAGAGATTATGGAACTCTATTAATTTTTGAAATTTGTATCGCTCACTCTTCTTCTACTTTTATAATAAAAGTAATGAACACATTTAAGTCTTGCTTGTATCCTTAATTTAATTTTTCGCTTTAGTATATTTAAATTTTTATATTTAAAAATTCATGGAAATATATCTGGTAATTCTTATAGTAAGCGCTAACTTTAATGCTTATTTTGTGTCAATGTGCAATGGGCGTACGACGAGTTTATTAGATTATCTTGACCCTCACCCTCGACTCAATGTCGCTACTGGCTTGCTTGTTGGCTCGCTCGCTGTTGTCGTGAGAACACACATACTTACACATGTATACACACACACACACACACACACACACACACACACACACACATATACAGTCAGAGATAGATAGACAGACAGTCAGACATATGTACATTTACATTTAGTAAGATCTGCAGTCTTGGAACTTGGACCTAAGCCATGGTTAACAAATGTCTTGGGGGCTTTGGGGGATCGTAGGCGACACAAACAGACAAACTGCTGGCGAAACTGGGAAGTTCTTCTCGACATATTCGCACTCGTATGTAATTATAGCGAGCAGCTCATACTTAGACGCTGTCTTGCCACTTGATGTCAGTGTCAGCTAAAGGTCTGGGTTGGGGCTGGGACTGCTAGATGATAATAATGATGATGATGATGGGGTCTTTTAGGCCTGGACTGCGGTCAAGTGTGGAATCGGAATCGGGCAAGGCAGGGCAGGCATTCTGTACGGCACTTTAGCTTTCAGCTATCACTCATTCAGTTAGTCATGGTTCAAAAAGGTTCTTGAACTCACCCACACTTACACGCACACACACACACACACACACCCACAAGAGCTTTGGCTTGAAGCCCGCATCCGTAGTTACATTCACATTGAATGCTTAGCTTAAATGCTCAGATGTTGGCAGTGGCATTTCAATTTCGCAAATAGACGCGCGACATACTGTATGTGTGTGACTGTGTGAGTGTGTGTGTGTTAGTTGGAAAAACGTGCCTATGCCATCTGTTGTTCCAAGCCGAGTTCTAAGTAGAAAATCTCAGCAACTGTTTTTCTATTTTTTTTGCTCATTTAAACGGCAAATGTGCGCATAAAAGTCAACTTCCGTCTTTGAATTTCTATTTTGATTTCCTTCATTGGAAGTTTCGCTTGGGCTCGCTTGCTGCCTTAATGGCCATATTAGTGACATTAAACAGACTCAAAGCCAGACTCAGACTCAGAATCGGAAAGAAAGAATCACAGCCAGGCCCAGCACCAGAGCCATGTGTGAAGTCTTTGCTCCATATACTGTACTTGGCCTCCAGGCACGATCTAGCAAATACATATATATACTTATAGCCAGAGCTACAAATTAGTTCAAATGATGTTCATTCAACGCGATTTTCGTGTTGATGCGCTTAGCTGGCTTTGTTATTTTTCTGTTTTTTTGTTTTTTGGCTTTTCAGTTGGTCGTGATTTTTTTGCCCAGTTCGCCAGAAACGTTGAATTGGCTTCACCTTTTGACATGGAATTCGAAATGACGTGTATCACAAACTTCAAGTGTTTGTTGCTCTTGCTGTTGCTGTTCGCTGGCTTAGGCCAAATTTGCCTCGTCCTCATTTCTCCTTGATTGCTACCCACTACCAATCGGCCATTGGGGGCGATTCGAGCATCGAGCATCGGTCATGCCAAATGCCTAGTGTCTTTCGGATTCGTAGTTTGTCTCGCTGTGTGTTGTGTGCATCGAAATTATTTACCGTTGATATGGTTATGGTCAAGGCAAAAACTCTATTGGCTTGTTATCAAGGCAACAGCCAAAGATCATTATATATACCCTGACTTCTAGTGCACAGTTTAACAACTTTGTCACGTTTCTTGTAACGCATGATTGCAATTTGATTTCATTGTAAACTGATTTAAATAAATAATATGTAGAACTTAGCCCTGTAGTTCGAAATAAAACGCGAACTAGAGATGAAGAGTGCCCTTAGGATCAATTGCTAGATAGCGAAATAACGTCTATTATTAGTATACATATCTTAATGATAAAGCTAATTGTTTTTTTTAACTCAAATCTCTTTTAGCTTCAAAAAATGTGCAGAGCTCATCTGGAATATAAATGGATTTTTGTTTGATTTTGTAATATATAAAGCAACAACTGAAACTCATCAACAAAATTCTAAAACCTTCTTATTCCAAATCTACATATAACAAAACATATGTCATGAGCATCAATTACATAATATGGAATTAGAATATTTAAAACAATTTTTAAGTTTGCACAAAGCTTATAAGAAATTTTTAATTTATTTATTTATTTAATGTCAACTATGAACAGTCCACCATAAAAGAAAATGATTACAAAAAATATTTAAAATTAGTGTTTAAAAATTATGTTTTTATTTTTAAATTTGATAAGTTTATAGAATGGGAGTGTTAAACTGACCCAACAACAACAGCAAGGATTGAGGAAAACCCAATCAGGTATGTTAGCAAATAATATTAAAATTCTGTATTGTATTGATATTATTAGCTTTAGTTTATTTTAATTTTTATTTATGTTAAAAGGTTAGAAACTAAATCGGTTAGAGAATGATTAAGTGAACTTTTTCAAGTAGTAGATTAACTATTTTGTAGTCTTCAAAGCGTATATGAAATTCGTTGTTTTGGCAACTCAAAAGTTTCTTTGTCTGCAATGCAGTTTGACTTGGATTTGGTTAATTCGTTTGTTATGCTGAGCATTTATGGCAAATATAGGCAGCAATTGTGCATATTTTAATAACTTATTGTAAAGTTCGATAAAGCAGCAGCAGAAGCAGCAGCGAACACAGCACATGAATTTATGTATGAATGAACTGGAAGAAGAGGGCAGAGTTCTGCGATTTACTGGGCTTGGCGCTCACGACACGTGGTTAAGTGCGCTTGGCCAAGATCAAGATGCAAATGCTGATGACCTTCGTGGATCAAGGACACAAACGCAAGCGAGGGGAGGGAATTTGTGGCTTGGATGCCTAAGTAAACTGCAAGCCATACGCAAAGGCCATTTCTAATTAGAAATCAGGCAAGTGGAAATGTGATGTCTGCATCAGCGAATCAGTTGGACATCATGAGCTGGCTAAGTGTCATGGCCAGAACCAGTAAAGCAAGAATGTGTGTGTGTGTGTCCGTCTGTGTGGCATGCTACTTAATCTCTTAGATCTCAAGCGGAAAATCTATATGTATATTAGTTGCATGTTATTTGATTTTTCGCATCCCGCTGGCCACGCCAATGAGCAGCATGCCATGACCATGTCATCATCATCATACCTGAAGTTGACGCTAAAGTGGATTCTAGATACACACACACACACACAGATACAGTTGCATGTCTGTGTGTGTGTGTGTGTGTGTGTGTGTTTGGCTGCGTGTTGCCAAAGTCCGTTTGCAATGCGGAGGATTTCTACCAAAAGGCGAATTAAATTCCTCAATCTCTTGTGGCAAGTTTATTTTTAGACGCAGCAGCCGCAGCGGCAGCGGCAGCAAACAAGTCACAGCAAAAAAATAGCAATGAAATAAAGCTTAAAAGCGAAACACACAAGCCAAGCCAAGCAAGCAGCAACCAACAAAGAAGAGCCCAACAAAGTATAAGGCACAAATGCTGAAGATCACAAGATCAACTGATGCTTGGTACCCAACTTCCAAAGCCAAGAGGAAGTTCAAGAAGCCAAGCAGCCAAGCCAGAAGAAGAAGCAGAAGCAGCGTGTATAGATGGATATGGATGAATATGCTGTTAAAACGAAGGCCATCCAAATAGCCGAGACTCTTCTCTGCTCTGGCTGCTGCCGTTGTCCATGCCACTAAATCCAGATAGCAAGCGCAGCGGCGGCAGCGTCAACAAACATACGCAACGTCAACGTTAACGTTAACGTCGGCGTCAGGCCGGCGGCAACAGCAATAAACGTTGCACGTAGGGCGGCCCAAAAATAAAAAAAGAAAAAAAACAAAAAAAACACACGAACAACTTTAGTGCGTTCGCTGCTCGCTAGAATTTTGATTGCAATAAGCACGCACAGGCAGCAGCAGCTCCAGCAACTCCCCACAAGTTGCAAGCTGCAGTGCCAACTTTATTTATTTTTTTTTTTCGTATTTTTGTTGCCAACAGTCAACAACCGGCAGTGCCTCAACTCCTAGCCAAAGCTACAGCTACAGCTGCAGCCTCAGCCCTACTTAGTGCCAGTGCCAATCGAAGGAAGAGCGACCAACTGGGAAAATAAACGCATTCCATTTCCCAGGGCTCTTAATCACTTGGCCATTATTATATTTACTCTTGCGCTCCGATTCACGGCCTATAATTATGCCCCACACCCACCTAGACTAGCCTGGCTAACTCAGGCAGCTTCTAGCCCTCAGCTAGCCAGCTTCTTATCCGCTCATGTGTCCAATTGGATTAGCTATTGAGCTTTAGTGAAGTGGAAGCTGATTTCACTTCCTCGAAGAGCAACATAAGCTAATCAATAAAAATATAAACTGTATATATAAAATAAAATCTTGGAGTTCTTAAGTGAAATAAATAAATAATCTAAAATTATATATTGCATTTTTAAAAATTTTTAAATTTATGCAATGAAAATGTGAATTAATAAAAACAAATATGTTAGTATCTATTTAAAATTTTCAATAAGAAAATAAAAAGAAACTAAAAATCTTAAAAGTGAAGATATTTTGGTAACCAATTAATATTTTGTTATATATCCAAGTGGCATTTTAAATCTAAAATAGTTTGTGTAAATTTTTTGATAAATATTTAAAAGAAATTTATAATCATTCATCATTATATTCATTATTTTAATAATGTGTGAATCAAGTTAATAATTTTAAATGTATCTTAAATATAACAAATTTCTTAACAACTTTAACTCTAAGGTAAGCGACTGTTAATTACAAAGTTAAATGCTGTAAGTTGTATGTAAATTTTGAAGTAATTTATAATGCGGCACTCTTGATGCATGGCACTCATTATGTTGAGGTAAGGGTATGTTGGGGAGTGCTTGGGGAGCACCCGCAGAAATTATTGTCAAAATGCAAAAGAGAAGAAGATCATTATTACATTTCACGCTTCCAGGCAGAGGGCATCGTAAAAACCGAAACCACAAACCAGTCGAAAAAGACGACGTCGACGACGTTGTCGGCTATGCGATAGCGTACCAAATTAATGAAACCCGGCTGGCTCTGGAGCTCTCTGGCACTGGCAACGTTATCGTTGGGCCCTAACGCGGCAGCGCACAGGTAAAGCCAAAGCCAGAGCCAGAGCCACAGCCAAAGGCAAAGGCAAAGGCAAGAAGGCAACAGAAGAATTGGTGCTGTGGTACCAGCAGAACCCAAAACCAAAACGAGACGTTGTGGGAGAGAGAATAAAACTAACAATGAACCTCAATGCGAAGCGACGCGACTCCCATTGGAATGATGGCAGGCAACCAAACATACATATGCGCACATATGTGTGTGTGTGTGTGAGTGTGTGTGTTGGTATTTTGGTTTTGGCCTTCTTGCTTCGAACCTTTGTGTAGCGACGCCAGCTCGACGTTGTTGGCGGCTTTTGTGTTGCGCTCTTTGTCTAGCCAGCGTTGACTAAGGCAAAAAGCAGCAAGAAGTCATCAAGTCCCAGTGCCGCACGATCGCAAGCACGCACACACAGACACATATACATATGTGTATATGTGTGAGTAAAGAGAGATTCATCGCCTGGGCCAATAATCACAGCCACGAATTGCGCAAATAGGCTTTGGGTACTTTTTTTGGTTTTGGTCTTGGTTCTTGTCGCATTCATCGCTTTCATTCATGCACACACACAGACACGCATACGTATGTGTGTATGTGTGTATATCAACCTTTGGCTCGCTGTACGTCAATTTCCTTTTTAAGCTAACAATCTGGCCCAGGCCGCAACATTTACCATTGTGTACTTGGCCAAGCAACAAGCTTCGAAATCGTATCGCAACAAGCAAAATCCTCGTTCTATACTTGTCCGTGTGCCAGGACTTCAACACCAATCTACCAAGTGTATCTGTATCTGTGTAGCCGTGTGTGTATCTGTGTCTGTGTGTGAGTCTGTTCTAGCTCTCGTCTCGTCTTGTTTCGTGGCGCGCGCATTGGAAGAGGAAGTTCTGTTGCTCGCAACTGGAATTGTAGTTGTAACTGGAAGTTCTGTTGGCGTTCTGGAAGCAGCGGCAGCGACAGCGACAGCGGCAGCACCTTCTTCTTGACGGGTTCGCGTTTGTGTTATTGCCTAGATATCAGTCAGTTCAGTCGAAGGCTTACTGCGATCGCGACGTACAAGTGCAAACGTTCCTCCGAGATCTCAAACGCGTTCGCTTAAACATACACTCAAGCTCATAAGAGAAGATCCTTTTTGCTTGTAGCAAACATGGCCAAAATCATTCTGTTTTGTGTGCTTAGCCTTTTGGCATGCGCTGCAGGTTAGTACAAATATTTATTAAATATATAAAAACTTAAATTTATAAATAAGCGGGCATAACTTTATACATTCTTATATTTAAAGTCGAGTAAGGGATTATAGTTTGTAAAATATTTTGAAATAGTTTTTGATTAGCATAAACCTTTTTTTATTACAATCATTTGTATATAAATATTTTTAAAATCGTAACTCAGCATACTTATTAGAGCATTACAGATAGAGCCGCAGATTCTATGCTATCATTAGCTTTTTAGTTTAACAATTTAAAAAATAATCAAGGTTAGAAAATCAAGTGGGCGGCAATTTTGCAACTTAAATTGGACTTATTACAATTCTTCTTGTAGCTGGCAGGCGCAAGAGTCTTTTCCTTTTGTTGATCGATTTTATTCTTATAGCTGATAGCTTGCTGATCGTGCATAGTAATCATTTGTCTGCTAACCGGAGGGAAGTTAGGTGCCAATAAATAACTAGGCTTCCCATCATTTGATTGCATTTGCGCCGCGAGTTGAGCCAATTGTAGATCGCGATCTGCCAGGAAGGCAAAACAAAAAAAAATAGCACCTGGGTTGACTCTGAGTGCATCATTAGAGACGTGCTAGATTCGTGTACTATCGTGCATAGAATGAGGGGGTTTGCAATGTAATTACCTTTGGAAATTATAGTGCTCAAGTGGGATAGAAGTCGCTGGAAAGCTGAAAGAAACTGCTGTTCAATTATTGGACTACCCGAAGGAGTTCGCTCGTAGTTAGCGATTAACGTAGATCAGCATTTCGAGTCAAATTAGTGCCTATCTTGATGATATTTTAAACCCCAATTCCATTTGTAACTGTTACCAATAGCAGCAGCCTGGCCAATAAAGAAGACATGTCATATTATTATAGATTATTTGTAGTTTTTCAAACTTGAGCTGGCACAGCTAGAACCATTTGTCTCTCATGCTCATGTCTGCCTGTCAATCCAGCGCCCGCTTATTGAAATCAAAAGACTTTGACTTCGACTTCGACTTCGACGTGTGTGTCTTGCATTTAAATCGCCGGAAATAATTTAATATACAAACACACAGAGACAGCGAGGCAGGCAGGCAAACATTGGACCCTGCCTGCCTGCCAGACTTCTTATAGCTCTATACTGTGGTAAATATATACATATGTATGTTCGTAGCTATTCTGGACAAGTGCCATAAATAGGCAACTGTCCAGCGCGGCAGCAACTGTCTTCCGTTTGCTTTGGGCCTAGGGCCACTCGGCTATGAAATCAGTTTTTGAAAATCAGCATCGAAAATGAAAATACCTTTAGCCTCGGCGCGAGGTGTTTATCTTTTCAGTTTGCGTATGTTAAGTGTCTGCAACAGAGCGAGAGAGGTAGATACAGAGGCCAGTCTACCTGTTGGCCATTGTCAACTTTAAGCCAGCTACTTATGGGTACATCCCTTCTTTTGTCTGTGTGCTCGGGCTCGAAAGAAAGGCAGAAGGCAGAACTTTCAGATCTGTTGAGCTAATTAATGTTATTAGCACCTGAGCTTTGTTTGTAATTAGCTTTTGTATAGCAGCGCAGGTCATAGACCGTATAAAATACACTGGTCATCATCATCATTATACTGAAATGAATCATACACTTCAACTCCCAGTGGTCTCTGTCGCTTTTTATAGTGCAGAAGACTATGCGCAGCAATGTGTTTGGTCATTGGCTTTGGCTCGTTTTGGTAATCCTATTTAATGATATTTACTTTGGGCATCTTTTGTCGCTTCTCTATGTCTACCATATGTGATTACGCATTCGTAACGAAACCGTTACGCTTGCGATTACGTTTACTCAATATTCAGAGCGGACATTCGCGCTGAGCCAGGTTCAACGGCCTTTAAGAAATTAAATTAAATAATTCTATGAGCAAGCACTAAGTTTTGGTTTGCTTTGATTGAATCCATGCAGGTCAACGCATTACTACCATACATCTGGATGGGGTGCAGTACTTCATCAGCCGCATGAATCCCTATTCGCCGGAGCTGAACTACTTCCTGGCGTATCAGTACTGCCGCTCGCTGGGCCTGCAGCTGGCCTCGTTTGAGACCAAGGAGAAGGCCGAATCGATGACTACGTATCTGAAGAATGCCGGCTATGGCAATTATGATTTTTGGACTTCCGGAAATCGCTTGGGCACGGGCATGTTCCTATGGATGAGCACCGGTCTGCCGTTCAATGCCACCTTCGACTTCTTTGAGAATTCGGCTGATGCCATTCAAGCTGGCCTGCTCGATCCCGTCGATCACAACAGCAACACCTCGCCTCAGCGCACGGCACGCGACAGGTAAGCCACCAGACCACACAGTCACATGTCCTTTGCTCCTTTGGCTTAACCATGGCATTGTTTTTTGCAGCAGCAGTGGTGCCGAAAAGGGCTGCGTCATACTGAAGCAGCCGACGCTGAAGTGGATGCCCGAGGACTGCTCGGCCGTCAAGGACTTTATTTGCGAGCAGACACGCTGCTATTACTACAACTATGGCAGCATTCCAGTGTCGTCTGCGCAGGGGTAAGGACAACTAGAAAGCATGGGCGCCACTTAACGATTACCATTTAAAACAAAAATTACTATAAACAATAAATCAGCATAAATCACAAGATCATAAATTTAACTAAATCGCTATACGAATGCACCCTAAACGAATGTCCTTAATTAAGCTAAACACAAACAAACAAACAAACAAAAACAAAACATAAACTTATAATAAATTTACATATATATTTATATAAAGAGGAAAACAAACACAAAATGCACTGAGCAATTGATAAATTACGTGATTTAATAAAAAAAACAAACAAAAAGTTAATTTAGTTGACCACAAAAGAAAAGATTGGAGCGCTCAGCTCAAAAATATGTAAAACAAGATACTAAATCAAATAGGTGAGCTAAACCCCAAATCGTTCAAATACATACATACATACATACGTTTACAATTACTACACACACAAGACTAATTAATGCCTATTACTAACTTTTTTAAAACCAAACAAAACGAACCAAACCTCAAACAAAAAGCTGCTTGAGACGCCAATGTACGTAGCGCCCAAAAATTTGTGCAAACTTCAAGAAAACATATGCAGATCCATAAAAAAAAAATATAAATTAAATATTTGTTACAATTCAACTCATTTGATATATTTGTTAATTTAAATTTTGCACAAATTTTGCGACATTCATATGAGCGCCATTTAAAAAAAAAAAACAAAATTACTGCTAAATATATAAACTTTAATTTTTGGTGGTTTGGGGCTTAGCTTTTCCATAGATGTTGTTGTTGTTGTTGTCGTTATCATCGAGAATTGTGTTCAACTAACTAACTTTAGCTAAAAACTCGCACTTTCGCACTAACCCAAACGCCAAGCTCGCTGCCAAGTTCAAGATCAGCCTAACACACACACATACACACGAACACACACACACTCTCACACACACATATATAAATATTTGTTACTTATACTATTTGCCTTTCTGCTCTGCTATACAGACGCCCCATCACCTCGACCACGCCGCGCTCTGCCGTTCCACTGCATCTGCCCAGCACCACGCCGCTGCCACTCATCATGTCGACCAGCAGCGCCAGCGGCTCACTGTTTGCCAAGCCCAAGTCCACACTAAGCGATGCCTCTGCCGATGCTGCCCACCAGCCCTCGACTGTGTGGTTCAAGCTTAATCACGATCGCGCGCTTGTGGACACAGATGTTGCCGATGCCGATGCTGAGCTGGAGGCGGAGGCAGAGGAGCACGACGATGCCGATGCTGATGCTGACTTCGATGAGCACGAGACTGCTGATGGCAACTCCAATGAGCATGCCCGTGAGCTTACCGAGGGCGAGCACGTTTTTCCACTGAATGACAATGAGCTGCACAATGAGATGCATTCGATTGAGGAGCTACAGCTGCAGCTGCAGGCGCAGGCCAATGATGAGCATGTGGAGCACGAGGAGGAAGTGCCTGAGGCGGAGGCTGAGCAGGAGCACGAACCGGAGCCAGAGGCGGAGACGCATTCCGAGTCGGTGGCCAAGGTGAGCGATGTGCCTGCGGCGCTGCCCAGTTCAACGGAGTCGCCGGCCATTGAGGTGCGTCTGAAGCAGATAGCTCAGGACTTTGAGAAGATGACCAGCTCGCAGGAGATGCAGCGCAACAGTGGCGTCAGCAAGGATGAACTGACACCGCAATCCTCGCTGTCCTTGAGCGATCTCATACGCACTCTGCGTCCCAGCGAACAGCAGATCATACCACAAATCGACTCGGACTACTCCAATGCCATGCGCGTGCTGGGCAAGACCTCCTCCGCCGTGGTGAACAATGAGGATACGCGCAAGTTCAAGGTGCTGCCGGAGCTGCATGGCTTCTAGGTTGAGAGGATTTAATGGGGCAACGCTGGCTTGTGGGTTCCACTGAGGAATGTGCATTTTAGATCATCACAAAATGACGCTTCTCTCTGCGGACCTGCAACAGTCTAGACATTTTTCATTAGCATATCGAGAGTAGAGAACCTAAAGTGTTAAGACCACAACTACTTATAAATAAACACACATATACATACACATACAAACATACAAAAAACAAACTACTATTATATGCTTTAATTGTATGACAAGCAACAAAAAAACAAAAAAACACAACACAACAAGAACTCTTCAGTAATAAAAACGAATTTGGTAAATGTACGTACCATGACTTGAGTTTAAGATAAATCTCTGCGCTGCTGGCCGTGGCTATTTATGAGCCTTAACTAGCTGTGATTTATTTGCCATTGCAAATGATCAGCGCCTAAGCCTGCCAATAACCATAAATTAGATAGCCAAGCTGCAGGATTGCAGCAGGCCCCGAGGCACTCCGAGTAGCACTCCAAGTCCAAGTCCAAGTCTAGTTGCTGCACTTAAATGTGCAAAATCATTTTTCTTAATTTAAACTGAATTCACAGGCGCAAGCGCATTAGCTTTTATGCGTCTCGCTCTCTCGCTCGCGCGCACATGCGCAAAGCGAACAAAGCGCAGTAAACACAGCAGCAGATGCTGGCGCGCACTGCTTTAGTCGCTGCCACTGCCGCTGCCTCAGTCGCAGTCGCTGCTTGATGGTCTTCTTGTTCTCTGCGTAAAGTGCTTAATGAAAGAAGTCTACACACACACATGCATGTGCATGTATGTGTGTTTAGCTTGTAACCTTGAAAAGTGCTGCTGGGACCAACGAACGAATATAAAAAAAGTTTCTCTTTTGATGAAACGGCAATCTCAGTCAGACTCACAAAAAGGTAAACATTCCTCACGTATACAAACACACGCACACGCACACTTACATACAAATGTTTGAAATGCAGCAGCTACAAAAATAACAAAGCAACAACAAGAACAACAAAAACAAGAACAAGAGCATGAAGCTCGCACAGCAACAGGTAACTGGGATAACAATAATTGAATGTGAAACTTCAGAAATGTTTTTGCCTTTACTGCACACTCTGCGTTTATTATTGATTGATTTATTGCCAATTTTATTCGTTTCTATTATGTACAAGATGCGCTGAAATGAAAAAGATTTTTATGAGCAACAAGTTAAGAAAAGGCAGTTGGATTTTCTACAAGCCAGTAAGTATGCTATAGGGCTAGATAAGTGTCAAAAATCTTAAAAATAGACTTGTGTTATTTTTATCATTTAAACGTGTTTGCTTAATGCGGCACTGAAATGTTTAACAAACTGGCAAATTATGAATTATTTTATTACACTGTTAAAGTGAATGTGCATGACAAACCGAGTTCAACTCAACTCAACGGTTTAAATTTAATTGATTGTTATTCGGCTGTCCACCCAGCGTTCAGCAGCTGTTGAGGCAGCGCTAACAACGGACTGTGAGCGACTAAGCGACGTGACTTACAACAGGCATCTGCCCTGTCCCATCTAAATGGCAATCATATGTAATGTTTTGACGAGCCAAGAACCTTATAAATAAACACACATTTATAAATATAGCGCTCAAAGGTTAGTTAGTAAGCATCAAACAATGATAATGCTCAAGGACGCGCCCCTCAGCTCTTTGTATTAATAACTTAACATAACCAGCCTTAGGCTCGACTTGGCTGCTGGCACACGTGTGTTCCTCAGCTGCAGCGAGCCCAATTGCAATATAAATTTGATGATTCACGCCGCGGAAGCTTTGGCTCTGCGTTTATGCATATTTTGAAAGGCAAATATAAAGGCGGTGTGGGTTTAAGAATTTGCAAAAAGAAAGCTGCAAATATATAAATGCAATTCTTCTGACTACAGTCAGCATTCCAACATCAGCAACTGCAACGACTGTATCTACTACTCCTTTTAAAACAAATATTTACAAAATGAAATATATCTTTCTCTTCACACTTGTGGCCAGCTTGGTATTGGCGATGGCTATGGCTTTGGTAGAAATTCATCGTGGTTCACCCAACGGTCCAAGTGGTGTAAGTTTCATTATTTCCATAAGCTTGGGGTCTGTTACATTTGTTTTATCTTACAGCGCTTTGCTCATACGGTAAACTGGGCAGCACCACCAGCTGATCTAAGACAGCCTCCGGTATATTTGCCATTGGCTACACCAATTGAGGAACCAGGAAACCCGTAGTGTCGTTTAATACATTAATATTTTACATATATTTTTATTTAGTTTTCTATGTACATAAATTAAAACTTTTTTCAATTTATACCAAATAAATAAAGTGAATGTAAGTAAAGCCAAATCCAGCCTTTACACTCTGGATATTTATTATAATTTTATAGAATTTTTACTTTACTTTTCATCATTCACTGGCCGGAATTTAAAAAAATAATAGGCAAGTATAGATATAGCTAGAGCTTCTCAAAGGTCCAGACACCAATACAGTTTTGTTTACTCAAGAGTTAAAAACCAAAAAAACTCTTCTGTCGGATATGTTTTAGCTGAGCTATGGCTTCTGAAAGTTAGAAACTGACAAGTAATCAAGACGCCAGCATTTTAAGCAATGAAAGCATTTCTAAGAGTCTAACAAGGCATGAAACTGTGAAAGCGGATGCAATTTCGCTAAGTTATAGCTTTTGAAAGCTTAATATTTCACAGATATTTGCCTTGTTTGATTACTCTTTTGTCAAATCATTTTTAAAAGCATACTTGCTTATACTCATTTGAATTGTGTTTGCCACGCTCATATAAAATGGTATTGATTGTAATGATTTGATTTCACAGGCTTACAGCATTTGAATGTTTTATGTAAACAAACAAGACAATTGTCTTGATAGTAATCAAACTTAGAAAACGCTCACTAACTAACACTTGCTATTTGTGCGATAATTTTTTTCTGCGATGTCCTTTTGGTAAGTTGCATACACAATTAAAATGAGTATAAGCAAGTATGCTTTAAAAAATTATTTGTTTTTTTTTTTTATTATTATTAAAAAATTTGTACATATTTATTAAACCAGTATACTACTATCTAAGTGATAGCTTAACCTAATTATATATTACATAAAGAAAAAAAGGAAATCACTTGTGATTGTAAATTATTAAGAATTTTTAAATGCTAGCTTATCTATATATATCTATCTATCTAAGTTAATATCTAGGTGCCTAGGAAATAAATCTAGTAGGCAGATCCACTGGGTACTGCCTACGGAGTCTTCTTTTTCTAGGACGGTTTTTCAGCTGTCTCGCGAGTATATTAGGGTGGTGATCAACGCGTTCAATATATTTTCTTGCAATTGATTGTAGAACATCACCCACCTTGGGCACCTTCAAATCTCTCTCTATGTCCCTGTTACGCATGTACCACGGTGCGTTGCACATTTTTCTTAATATTTTCGACTGAGCCACTCTTATTTTGTTTAAATAACTAGTAAATCAAAAAGAGTATATAATCGGTTCAACCTTTGTTGTGTATCCATAGCAGTATTGATGGATAGAACAATGTATCGTTAATATATGTTCAACTTTGTGTTATTAATGTGTAACAAACTATATCCGAAATCTGCAGTCAACAAGGATTCTAGTGAGAATTAGTTACAATTGATAGTTTTTATCTAAAATGTATTATGCTGCAAAATTTTATTTTAGTTTCTAACGTCAGCGAAATCAAATTGCTTGATTTTTCTTTGGGTCAGTCTGTGCCAGTCTACGTGCAAAGGACTAAAGCGGAGTACCCAAGGAGCAACAGATTCCGTGATTGCGCCAATAACTCTCCGCAGATAAATAAAGCGGGCAAAACTTCAAGTACGATGTGGGTGACTTTTAAATTTAAGAATAAAAAAAGAATTTTATATTATTTATTATATATTTTATATTATTTATATGTTTTATAAATATATAGTAGTATTTACTACAGACCTATACTATAGATCTCGTTAACTATCGAATAAAAAGAATGAAACTAGAAACTTCATGTGTTCTTATTGCTATAGATTTTTAGCGTTGTCTATTTTCTACAGCTTAACTGGACTGTAACGTACATCAAGCTGAAAAAACAGTAAAGAACTGCAGCTGATAACTTAAATCGTATTTATATACATATGTATATCTTAAAAGCTGTCTTTGAATTTAGATGCGTCTGCAATAAATCGTCACGTGGGCGTGGTTTATTTAAAAAATTTAATTTTATTCGCATTTATAATATGAGATAATAAACTGAAATCTGTTTATTTGTGGGTAAATTGTGCCGTATAATCCGGTATTGCTTTGACTTAAGCAAATTTCAAATAATTTGGATATGTTTAATTAGTAGAAACTAGAAACAACTCGAGAAACATAATACCTTTTAATTGCTACTTTCACTATGAAGTGACGTACATATGTACGTATATGTAGAAATTATATTTTTATTTTTAGATATGAAATATGCACACTTAACACAATTAATTAAGCTAATGTATGTAAAGACATGTTTAACTGGGCGATTAAAAAACGATAGCAAGTTTAAAAAAGTCCCCGACATTGGCACAATTTGATAAATCTTTGCAGAGCTACCATAAGTTTATAACTCCCAATGTGTTTTTTATCAAAATTTGTTTACTTTGCACAGAACAAGTTTAGTATTTATCATATATATGTACATATATCATAGCGTATCGAAAAATATTCGTGTTCGATGCTACCGCAAATAGCGCTAATTAACGTCTATAAATCGCCAAACCAGTCGACATTTCATACTAAAAAATATCAAATATAATCACTGGATTTGTGACTTACATATGTATGCATATTAAGAGCCTAATCACAGCAGCGCGGGGCCAGACGCGACTAGTTTACGAGCATTCGTCATTTAATTTTCTAATACAAGTATTACTTATTTGCATGATAACGCCAAATCAGCACCGATCACAGGCTATATAAGACGCGTCTCTAGCATCTAAGCCTCGCACTTTATATTGAACGAACGGCCAAATAAGGTGAATTCAGATAGGTAATAACTGTGCTATTAATAAGTGTGGGACCTGCATTATTAGCTGTTTGATAGAAAGTAACTTGTGCTTAACAATTACAAGTGTTATGTGTTATGGCGAGTTATTAGTTAATTGACTTACTGAATAGTTTACAAAGTATACTTATGTATTTTTTAATATGATAACCTTGACGTAATTCAGCGCAAGGTTTTCTGGTTTCCCCAGTGTCATACAATCAATGTTTAAGTGAAAATTATGAAAGGATTGACAAGTGTATAAAATACTTAATGTTAATGCATTTTTAATATAGATACATACGTGACAACCCAGCTGCTCTTTAACTGGCAGAACTTGAATTCACATAAGAGTTTAAAAATACTTATTTAAATGTGGCGGTTGTTAAGCAGTTGCCGTTATAAGCAGAACTTCTTAATTATCAATGTTGAATAGATAGGATATGCTACAAGCAATACTTGAATATTTATATAAAACGAATATGAATTTATATACGCATAATTTATATTTATAAATTTTTAATTTTATGATCCTACAGTAAGATGCAAATTCTCTTGGCGCTTTCCCTGTTTGTCGCGCTGGCTTCAGCGCAATTCGGTGGCTTTGGTGGCTTCGGTGGCGGCGGCAATATTGCCGGCAACTTCGCTAATGCTGCTAATCGATTTCAACAAGGCGTAGCGAATATTGCCAGCCGCATTCCCGGAACGCCCAAACTCGACAACGTGCGCAACTTTGATGACTTCATTGTAAGTAAAATAACAATTAATTTAAGTCGGCTTCGCTGCATATCTAAAGCTTCCTCTTTAGGCGCAATCAGGTAAATCGTATTTGTCGGCTGCTGATCGCACACTACGTGAAGGACTGTTTAGCAACCGTAAGAGCTTGGTAGATGTCGCAAACTCTGCTTTCGCAAGTGGCCAATCATCCTTCGAGTTAGCCGTGAATGCCTTTGCGGATTTGACAAACGCTGAGTTCCTTAAGCAGCTCACTGGTCTTCGTAGATCACCAGCTGGCGAGTGAGTATAACAATCTTAAATAAAAAGTGTTAACATATTATAAGAATGCTATTTGTCTTACAGTCAAAGTGCACAAGCTGCTAAGCTGGCGCCTCAGGTGCCCAATGTGCATGTACCCGACTCCTTTGACTGGCGTGAAAAGGGTGGAGTTACACCCGTTAAATTTCAAGGTGAATGCGGCTCCTGCTGGTCCTTTGCCACCACTGGTGCTATTGAGGGACACATATTCCGCAAGACTGGCAAGTTGCCCAATCTCTCTGAGCAGAACCTGGTCGATTGTGGTCCCAAGGATCTTGGTTTGGATGGATGCGATGGTGGCTTCCAAGAATACGCCTTTAACTTCATAACCAAACAGAACGGCATTGCTGTTGGCGAAAATTATCCATATGTAGACAAGAAGGATACTTGCAAGTACACCAACAAAATATCTGGCGCTGAGATTACTGGATTCGCCGGCATTCCACCCAAGGATGAGCGCACCATGAAGAAGGTAATTGCTACACTTGGTCCACTGGCCTGCTCTGTAAACGGATTGGAGAGCTTGCTATTGTATAAGCGTGGCATCTACAATGATGAGGAATGCAACAAGGGAGAACCCAATCACTCCATTCTGGTCGTGGGCTATGGATCTGAAAACGGAGAGGATTATTGGATTGTTAAGAACTCATGGGACAAGAACTGGGGCGAGGATGGCTACTTCCGTTTGCCTCGTGGCAAGAACTTCTGTGGTATTGCCTCTGAATGCAGTTATCCTGTAGTGTAATAAGCATAAGAATCACTATTTATGTGATATTTTTTGTGTACAACACTTTGAGATCGAAATTAAATATATGAATATATAAATATGTTTATGTGGCCAGTTTCTTTGTATCGCGGGGATATTTTAAGTTGATTTTAAAGGTACGTTGTGAATTGTTGGTTGATTGCCATAATCGTTTAAAAACTATCGATATATTCAAATATGCAACGACAAAATAATTAATAGTTGGCAACGCGAAATGTAGCTTAAACATTATAATTTATGTTATAGCCAGCTTATTATAAATAAACATACCTTATAGAAGAGGCTTATATACAAAAATAAGTTAAATTAAATAAATTTACGCAAAGATTCACCAAAGCTATTTAAATTTATGTTGCAACGCAACACACTGTCATCCATATGATGATAAAAATAAAAAGAAAATAAGTAAATAAAAATAAATTGCGAGTAAATTAAATGAAATTAAAGACAAAAGTTGACAATTACTGTGCTCAGAGAATGAGGTTTCCCTGAGGATGTACGATTTGCGCCAAATGCAGCCAATAAATCCAGTGCTGTTTCTACAGGTGATATATTATTGTCTAGGCTTTAAGTTCTAACAATACACAAAGCCCAGGCCCAACCCACTTTTTGGGAAAATTGGTGGGCGTTGGTCAACCCGTCACAAGGTTCCCATTCTGTGTGTCCACATCCACGTGTAGTCATAATCGCAGCTTCCTATAACCAATGCCCATATATTTACAGAAATGTAATTGTCAAACAGTCTTGTGAATTGACACCAATCCAAAGAGCCCCCCAGGGTCACATGCATTTTACCAATACAAAGCCAAGCATCGCCACCACCAACTAATTGTCATACCCTAACTGACTAACTGATCAAACGAAAATGGACGAAAATATATTGAATGCAGTAGAATCTCTTTTCGGCAAGGATGTCAAAATTGTGGACTGTGAAACATCGTCATCTGTGCAACAGGAAGAGGTGCTTCTTATAAATGGCGTGCCAGTCAAATTGGATGGAATGCCAGAGGATGACGCCAGCGCCATCAAGAGCGCACTGCTCGATGGACAGATGCCGGCTGTGGAACATCTGAATCAGCTGCTCTTCCGAGCCGGACTAGCACAACAGCCAATTGAAGTGGAGACATCGCTAACAGTCAAGTCCTCGCTAACAACAACCGAGGAGGTGCTTGTCTCCCGTAATGGACATGTGCTAGACGAGCGTACCGTGGAGACCAAGGAGCATTTCAACCATCATTCGCATCAGAAGGAGATTTGGCAGCCACTCCGACAGCCGAATGCTTTGGGACGTGCAACGCCAGAGAATGCACTAAAGTATCGCACAAACTCGAATTCGACGTTTGCTTCGCAGACTACAAATGATGGAGAAACTGATCAGAAATCATCACGACTTGGCCGCCAGCTAAATCAAACCTTTTCGAATGCTTCCCTAATGTCCAGTAGCTCGGCCATTACTGGTTCGGATCAAGTAATCGGCTCCACTTCCAATATGTCTTCTGTCACGGATACTACTCTGGGTGACAAAAGTTCGAATATCAGCAGCTGCGATTCTGGACATGATGGGCTTTTTCATAGCGTCTCCATGAATGCGCCCTGGCCTCAACGCAGCGGTAGGGACACGCTGACAGACTCTATGTATTGCGACATTCCCAGCTCGGCTGATGAAGCTGATGCCAATTCAGTTGCTTTGCTGGTAAGAAAAATATTTTTAATTCACAACAGAAATCTGAAGCTTTATTTTTACAGAACACGCAGCTGCAAATTAGCGAGCCTTGCGACTTAGCCAATGTTAATTGCCAAACACCGCCAACCTATGCCAAAGACTTGCCTGCTGCAGGTAATCTGGAAGCGGTAGTCAAACTGCTGGCCAGCTGCAACAATGAGGAAGTAGAATTTTGCTTCTTGCTCTGTGCACGTCTCTTTGTGCCTATGCCAGAGTTGCTAACAAAGCTGCAACAGCAGTGCAGCAGTCAGGAACAAACACTGCAGCACCTGATTAACCATTGGTTGCGTATTTGTCCAGACGACTTTCGAGATGAGACATTGCTGCAGGAGCTGCGTAAGCATAAGCCGTGTCAGACTTTTCTTGAAAGTCTTCCTGCTGTGCTTGAGCAAGTAGATGAGAGTCGAGGCAAACAATTACAGTGTATGATTCTCAAGCAGTCTTCATCCAGCTCGCTGGGGCGTCAGAGCAGTATCAAATCCCTAAAGCGTTTTGCTGCCAATGTTTATAAAACAGACAATCTGCTGCACAGGTGCAGCAATGCCTTTGAACTGGCGCATCAGCTGTTTGCCATAGAACATGTCTATCTGTCACAAATACGCCTAGAAGAGTTTTTGGAATTAATAAAAGCAGACGACCTCCGACGGGTCATGTCGCAAACCAATGTAGCTATACTCGGCTCCCAAAGCGGCGAAGAAAAGCCAGCAAAGGGCAGCATTGCATCTTATGTGTTTTGGTTCAATCAACTTTGCTGTTTAACTGCCACAGAGATATTAAAGGTACGATTAGATATATAATATATAAATTAGATATTTATAAATAATATCATATAATTGATAACATAGCTTGGCAAGAAGTCACAGCGCGCGCAGATGATTGAGTTCTGGATTGATACTGCTTTGGAGTGTTTCAACACTGGTAACTTCAATAGCTTAATGGCCATTCTAACAGCCTTGAATTTGACAGCCATATCGCGACTTAAGAAAACTGTAAGTTAGATAGATCTACAAGTATAGTTAAAACATAAAATATATTTAAATATACGCTTCAACTTATTTGCAGTGGTCTAAGGTGCAAACGACCAAATTCGAGGGCTTGGAACATCAAATGGATCCCAGCTCAAATTTTGTCAATTATCGCTCGGCCATGAAAGCGGCCGTGTGGCGTTGCGAACGCGATGTGGCCAATAAAATCGAGCGTGCCATTATACCATTCTTTACGCTTTTCCTCAAGGATATGTGTGACATCAATGAGAGTCGCAAAACCAGGCAAGTTATTGATCTCTTTTTAATCTTTATCCAAGCTAACTATCGGCTTTCCTTAGGCAAACTGATGGCAAGCTAAATTTTGAAAAGTGCACACTTTTTGGCGTTCAGTTGCGCAATTTTTACTACTGGCAGCATTTGGAATGCCCCTATGAGCAGCTACCCAGTGTGCTAGCCTATCTGCAAAAGACAGAGGTGCTTACCGATGCGTCGCTCATGAAGGCCTCTTATGATTGCGAGCTACCAGAGGGCCCAGGAGAGAAGGATCATTACAAGACGTTGAAAGCTTCCAAGAAGTAGGCTGAGCATGCATTAACATATACACACATTCGAATTCGAATTGAATCGAGCCTCGCACAAACTTAGCATAGTTTGTTAACATTTCCACGTTTTTACTTTTGAACTTTCATTGCAATAACGATAATAATTTTAACAACACAATCACAATCATATTTGTTAATTTGTACTTAAGTCTTAAGAATTATACATTTATACATATAATTAATTGATTGTATACAATCATTTGGCATTTAATTTGAAATACCAAAAAATATGCATAAAATATTAAAATCAAGAGTTTTCTTCGAAAATAGAATACTTGTATTTCATTCAGCCAAATATACAGAGCGCATAGTTTAAAATAATTTATGATGTATAGAATGAGTATCAACGTATGGTAGCAAACTTTTGAAAGTCCACTGTGGCAAATTTGCCAAAAAGCTCCAGAGGATAATGCTTGCCCTCGCCACTGCAAGGTGCATGCACTCGTATTTGACGCATATGAGTATCGCGTCCGTTTTGATGATTCGATATAACCGCGATTTGCAGCATAAAGGTGCGTATAGACTTTACATTGCCATCTTTGATGGGGATCTGCACCCAGCCGTTTGGCTCTGTCAGGTCAATTACCTGTAGTTCCTGTAGATCATTGAAATTTGTGCCCGACCGTATAGAGATGCGCGAAGGTGTGTAGCTCTCATCGAGCTTGTAGTCGGTGTATATGTATATCTGACTGATGTTGGTGCGTTTGTGGAATTGTATGTTAACCAAATGCGGCAGCTGCCCGTCCGATTGCCAGTAGGTATCCATTATATTGTCGCGTAGACGTTCAACGCCAAAACCTATATGTAAAGATGTAAGTTTACATACTATTACATGCTAATTTTTATTATTTCCATCCTACCTGGCTTGCATGAGGACAAGCTCCAGACCGCTTGTGAACCAACTTCTCGCACAAAGCCCATGCGCTCTTCAGCTAGAGGATCTTCCTCATTTATGGGAGGCGCTTTGGCTGCGGGCTCCTCTTCTGCTGTAGCAGCAGCCATAAGTACAACTCAGCACTTTTAATAAAACACTAAAAAAAAATAATATGCAATTGTTTAGCGCTAGCTTTCGTTGTTTTGGTTTCTGTTTAACAACACAGCTGACTGCATTTCATCATTAGCTTTTCAACACTGTTGTCTTATTCGATAACCGATATACACGACACAATAACAACGTGCTGCTTGAATTAAGAAACAAAATATTTTTATAGAAAATAATGGTGCGAAAACTCAAATTTCATGAGCAGAAACTGCTCAAAAAGGTTGATTTCATAACCTGGAAGGTGGACAACAGTAGCAGGGAAAACAAAATACTGCGGCGCTACAATATACAAAAACGTGAAGATTATACAAAGTTAGACAAACGGAAAGCGTTTACTCTTGGGATACACAATTAATGACTACATATTATTCTACAGGTATAACAAACTGTCCAGGGAAATCAGAGAACTGACAGAGATGATAGCTAAACTCGATGCTACAGATACTTTTAAGGCAGAAGCAACTGCCATGCTCGTGAACAAATTACACGCTTTGGGTGTAGCTAACGACAGCCTTACATTGGAGACAGCAAGCAAAACGTCGGCGAGCCACTTCTGTCGCCGACGCCTGCCAGTGGTTATGGTTAAACGTGAGTGAACGCGTAGTTTGCCGAGATTATAACCTATTTAATTTTAATACACTTGATTTCAGTACGTATGTCCGAGAGTTTAAAACATGCCACAGATCTTATAGAGCATGGGCATGTGCGTGTCGGACCAGAAATGGTAAAGGATCCGGCGTTCTTGGTCTCACGAAATTTGGAAGACTTTGTGACCTGGGTGGATGGCTCCAAGATTAAAGAACATGTTATGCGTTATAACGATATGCGTGACGACTTCCAAATGTAAAACTTGATTTGCCTTAGATGTTTTAAGTAAAATAAATAGAAAACTAAATTTGTCATTTTGTTAAATTATCATTTTTTTTAATAACTTTATTACATTTCATATAATAATGTTTAGATCGCATTAATTATATTATTAATGTTGGAGGCCATGCACGCCAAGGACGCAGCTGCGCCAACACACATAAATATGGTACATACAATTATAAAGATTTGCATTTGAATCAACTCTTGTACTTTCGCTACCTTTGTTACATGTCTGAGTTAGCGTACAATCTTTTACACAATGGCGGTACACATTAGTTTTGCATTTTGTTCACACATCTATCGTTAATTTCAACTCCCACAAATATAAAAAAAAGAGTTATGGATTAAAAAGAAACTAGGATAAAAAGATATAATACGAACAAATGAGTTTACGCAGAAAATTATATTTAAGTGCGCGCTTGAGCGTCGTAAAAAGTGTGAGGAACACTTCAAATAAATCAGTTCCCATGCTTGATGGCAGCTATACGCATCTATTGGCCAGCTCTAGCCAGCGCTTGTTCCAAATACAAGATTGTACGAAATTATAAAAGTGGTTAGAGCTTTAGAGTCAGAGCAATTTGACTTAGTGTAAAAAAAGACAACATTCTTAGCATTTTGTACAACAAAGACAGCATTCCATTTCATGCAATTATTAAAGTCTTTTTCTATTCAATTTGTTGCATAGTTTATATGTATGTATGTGTGAGTGTGTGGGTGTGTATCATTTAAGTATTAGTTGGATTATTCCGTTTCATTTTTTGTTTTGTTTTTAAATCTGTATAAAAAGTAACTATTAATTAGTGTTAAAATAAATAGCTAGTGGCATTAAAATTAGTGTCGACTGACGTACATTTGCTGGCTTAGCAAATTACGCACGAAAAAAACTTGATAACAATTTAAAACAAATTAATAAAAATACAGTTTCTCTACATATTCATCAATTAATTGTTTATATGTACGCGTGTGTGTGTGTGTGTGTGAGTGAGTGAATGACAAAATAAGTTTCTCAATTGGATATACTTTTGGCTTTCTTGTGGGAATTTCTGCTATTGAATTTAGTTTTTGTTTTGATTTTGTTACATTTACTTTTCACATAAAGAATAAAAGTTGATTATTCTGTTTATATGCTTATGTTCGTATGTATGCTAAATATTCAAAATAAATATTTCACTAGCATTTACAACAATGTTTATCAATCTGCTGCTGCTGCTGCTGTGCAATTAGTTATTATATAATTAAGCCATAATATGCCATATTTGCCATACCCTGTACCCTGTACCAGAGCTTGCCCGCCCACCCAGAATTTCAGCATTCACATACTGCAATCACTCGAGTGACATTGAAACAAATGAATTTAATTGTTATCGAAAGTGTCTCAATGCTGCAGTTGAAGTTAGTTTAGTTTATGAGCGCAAATGCACGCCAGCGCCAAGCGCTTCGTTTGCCCCGCCTCGCTCTCCCGCTCTCGCTATATCCTTGAACTACTTGATCTTTTAGATCACAAGCGCCATATCCTTTTTGCTGGGCAGCTGTGTTCGTTTGCCTTGCCAGAGCGAGTTGTGTATGGTGAAGGCGTCAATTGTGACGGTCAGATGCTTTGTGTGTATCTGCGAGAAGCATTTGCCACCTGAGTTGTATCTGCAAGATGCAAAAGCGAAAGCATTAATAGGCAATCAATAAAAAAACCATGTGACACTTACTTGAAGAACTTATCGAACATAACATCATCGACTTGCGCTGGCCCTGTGCCATACAGCTTGGTCACCAGATTCGTCTCCGGCACGTAGCTATAGAGGGCACGGAATTGGCAGCCCGCATCACGGAAGAGCACAAGAAAGTGCTTCGCCTCTGAGCGCGCAATCTTCTCGAGCACTTTTTGTTTGGCTTCACGGTTGACCGCGCCCGGAAAGACGCAATACTCCACGGCGTTCAATATAATGCCGCGATTAGATTTCGCCGCCGGCTGCTTATACAGCTTCGGACCTGTCAATCAACACAGCAGTCACATTAGTCATGCTCCAGCAATGCGCTCATGGATTTATCATGGATTTCTACTCAGTGTTAATGGCAAACATCTTAAATTAGGTTTGTATTTTGTCGTCTATACGCAAAACTCAGACTACGTGCAACTGCAAGGCAAGTGACTACGATTAAGTTACAAATTATAAATCAAGCGCAGACTGCAGCTTGATGCAATGTTTAATAATTTACTCAATAATAGATAAATCATTCTGCAATCAATCATAAATTAAATATAAATTTACTGCTAAGACAATCAAATTACAATTACTGTTAAACAAAGCAAACAAAAAAATAACACAAAACATTTTAACGAACATATTTAAAATAAATTGAGTATTGCTTGCAATTTTGTAAAAGTTTTGTTGTTGCTTATTGCATTTTGTGAGAAGCGGTTAATCGAGCCAATTGGTAATTGTTAGAAAGCTTTTTATTGTGTTTATAATTTGGCATTATAAAAAACTATTTGACACAACTCTCGGTTTGACTATCGAAGTCGAGGATTTGACGACGCAACGGAATAACGAACGGATTGCAATTTCACACACAAAATTGACGCAGGCCCCTATGTTGATTACATAGTTCTTTGATGTACAAATTATATATATATGTAGTATAAATCGAATAAACGAACAGAGTAAAAATGTGGAATATTTGTTTGACAATCGTTAAATGATTGAAATTAAACTGAAGTCGAACTGAAGTGAGCAATGAACTGAAAGTGGATAAAACGTTCCAAATGATGCATGAAGAAACCAATATATGTATCTATATGTACGATATGTGAGATATATATATATATGTGGGTATGGTGTGTTTGTGTGTGTGTCTGTGTGTGAGATTAACTGAGGAGAATTCTTTGAGACTAAGTACAAACCCGAATAGTCCATGTTAAATGCGTTTGCAGTTAATGAGTTAAGGCTTGATCCATCATCAAATCCGCGACGCTTCGATATCAAACCTGGCGGCAAAGAGCCTGGTCCAGAGGGGGATGGCATATGCCTACCTGATGCACCCATTCCTGGTGACGGCGCCCGACGCGGCGGAGTGGCCCTTCCCAGTCCCGAATCTGTGTCTAACCATCAAGCGAAATCGAACGTTCATCAATTCATCAGTCAAACATGCAATCATATCAATCAGCGCGCATTGCCACAAACCACAGCCAGAGCCAGAGCCACAGCCACAGCCAAAGCCACATAAAGATAGAGAGGAGGAGCAGGCAGTTGACATGTGGCCATATTCCATGCAGAGTAAGTTGATTCGGTTGATGTTTGTTAGTTCGTTGCCACAGTTTGATGAGATATCGAGCGATGAAAGCGATAAATGTTAAATCATTGCGCGTATTTGTTTGTTAATAGATTTTTAGTTATCACATTTGTTTGTTTGGTTATTTGCATATCACATTATTTTTGAGAGGGTTTTGTACACAGTTTTGAATTTGAAAGAAATAGAAATAAAAGAAGAGAATGTGTGCACAGAATTTAGCAAATTTCGTTGTTGACAGTAACATACTTAAAAGCTAAATACATATGAGAGTGGTAGTGCGAATGTGTGAGTGCGTGTGTGTGTGTGAAGGCGTAGTGGTGTGCGTGTAATTGTGTCATTGTTTTTTTTTTATAAATCAAAGGGCAATTCCGTTCCCCCAATAAGCGGACAGTACAAGTCAAACCAGAACCAGTTGCGACAGTTGAAAAATTCTTTTGTATTTTACAAGCTGTTCCAAAGAAAATTTAAGAACCAACACCGCTTTCTTATGAACATAGCAAAGGAGTAACAAAATAAAGTACAAAGAATTGAGAAGAGGAGACTTTACGCTATAATATAAAACTATAATTTTATCAAATTAAAATAAACTGCAAGCTATAATTCAACATTACATTATACATAATTCAAAAAAATTGAAATTAATTATAAATTGCAAGCTTATTTATTTAAAGCAGAAATATGATCATAGATTAATCAAAGATGAAAACAAATGAGACATAAAGGTACAAAATATTACAAACTAATAAAAAGTATTGAATCTGATTGTCACCAATAATAATAATATAGAAAGTAAACTGAGCGTTACAACCCATAACCAATAAAGAGCGACAATGAAAGTAAAATAAACATTAAATAGCAGTAGGAAATTTACATAGTTAAACAGTTTGGAGATTGAAAGAAACTTAAAGGCAAGCAGCTTTAATATAATAATGGATTTTTTAAATATTTTTTTGTATAGCTGTGGAACGCTTCTTACCGCACAAATTCATTAGCGAATTAGACTTTCGGCCACGGAAATTAAGCGTGCTCCCCTTAGCAACCGATATACGCGACAGGGTGCGGCCCCTTTCAACGGCTGGCTCTGTAAAAATTGGCAACACGGAGTGACGCAAGAGTCGAGTGCACACAAATACGTATAAGGATCAAATTGAGCAGTTTTATGATTTAAAGAAATTATATAAACTAGTCTAAGCCCATCACAAAATGTTAAACCCAATCGCATATTTATAATTGCCAATTCCTTTTGTTTTTGTAACTGTTGTTGAATTGCCCTGGTGCGTGTTCTTATGTGCGCTAGCAGTTAGTTTTCTTATAACTATTATTCTTTTTTATATTTTTTGCTTTGTTATGGTTTAGGATATGTTGAGCGTACATAGAGTGAGTGTGATCTAGCATAAAACACGCCTTCAACCATAAATAAAAACTTGAACTCAAAAATAACCTTTTTTTTTTAGTGTTGTTGAGGGGTTTGAAAGCTGCCACTATTCAAACCAAAGCAAGAGTAGAAAAACCAATAAATACATAGTTAAGTAGAAGGTAGAGAGCTAGAGCTAGAGCTAGTGAAATGCTGTTAAGCTGTTACCCAGCACCAACCTCTGGATGTTTTGTAGGATCCGCGCCGTCCAATCGGAGTTGAACTAGTGCTTGGATAATCATCGGGGGACTCTGTTGAACAAGATTAGTGGTTACGACTTAGCATTTAAGTATGAGTTTTAAACTATGTTACGTTAGCTGCAAATGCAAACCAAACCAAACCAGATCACAAAATCAAAATGCCCCCCATAAACCAAACTAATATATCTTGCATGCTTTAGCTTAAAACTAACGTTGTGTGTTAATAAATAATAAAAATAAAATATAAAACACGGGGGCGGGTAAACACATAAAAAACAAACATTTACCTTTCACAGTCAGGGAGTCTTGCGAGCCCCTATAATAATCTCTTTTCATTGTGTTTGAGCTTAGTTGACCGTAGCCTGTGTACACGTTGTTGTTGTTGTTGTTGGTAGGGGGCGGGCAACCAAAGCAATAAGAAATTAAAATTAACAAAAATCAAATTAAACACAAAAACAAACGTTAACGAAATCGCGTAGGTTCTTAGGCAGCTAATAGAGCTATTGTGCTTTCGACAAGCCGAAACTATTTACAGCACATACAAATCTGTTTAGATGAAGTTGCCACAGATAATTCTGTCAAGTATAGAATAATGAACATGTGCTTACAATTATATAAAACTAATTTTGTATATAGTTTGTGAATCGAGTTCTCAGGTCTAATTTACAATGCATGAAGCGTAGTTATATTGACTATACAGTCGGACAGACAGCTCTGCTAATCTAATATCTATTGCAATTATAGCTTCAACTTTCTAACTAAGCTGCGTGTGTGTGCTGTTGTTTGGTTTAGATCCTTGGCTCACCGGTTAGGTTTGAATTCGAGCCCTTCTTGCCACGGCTGGAGAGGCTTGAGGCCTCACTGATGTCCACGCTGGCATCATCCACGTGAATCGTTTTGGGACGCGGACGCATCACACGCGTTGGTCGTCGCGACACGGACGCCGATGATGACTGTGGCGTCAGTTTGCCATGCAGCTCGCTGCGATCCAGCGTCTTGCCCTACAAACAAATAACAAAAATATTTAAATATAAATACATATAAATATAAATATTGAGTGCGCACCTCTCGCTCAGCCTCTTCGATGGCTTTCTTGAGCTTATGCTGCTCCAGTATGGCCGCACGTCGCGCCATCTGTTCCTCCTTTTTGCGTGCACGCTCCTCCTCCTTCTCACGCTCCTTTTCACGTTTTTGCGCTGCCTCAATCTCCTTTCGCACCTTGGCCTCCTCCTGCTGCTGGCGTCGCTGCAGCGATAGCAGCATAATCTTCTCCTTGCGCCGCTCCATTTCGTCCACACTCTCCTGCAAAGCACAAGCATAAATATAAATTAAGCCAATTTCAAACCAAACTTACGCGTCTCAAAACAAAATTATTGCCATAAATTATTGCATAATTTGCATTATGCATATTGAGTGCAAAATGTTTATAAAAATATTAAATGTAAAGCTCAGAAGTTTGTACTATAAAATTGCATTTTTTTTTAAGGTTTTCAAAAAGAGCAATAAAATGTTGACAGCACTTGATGTGTTTATATGATTTGAAAAGTGGACTCCCGTTATAAATCTATATTTCAAACTATATAGGGTTGCATGCTGCTCACCGGATCCAGGTTGGTGGCATCCACGCCAATGACTAGCGCCTTGTTCTTGGCCTCCGCTGCACTGAGATTGCTCTGCTCGGTGCGGCTGAGGCGTGTGGGCGACAGCGGCTGCTGCTTGGGCTGGTTGGTGAGGTCCTCCAGGTGTCGCCGCTCCTGGCCATTGGATGCTGGCTCGGCGCTCGTGTGGGACAGCTGGCGCAGCTGTACCGGCGGCTCATCCGTGTACTTGTTGTAGGTGGCGCTGGCATTCATGTTCATGCTCATGCTGGCGCGGCTGGCAACATGTTTGGGCTCCTCGCTGGCTGAGAAAGAATTGTTGTGCAGTTGACTTAGTGATTCACGTTTAAGGACAACTTGGTTGTCCACACTGTCGCGGCTGGATTCCTTTTTGGGCGAGCGCTTGGCGCGCAGCGGCGGCTTCGGTCGCTTGGGCTGCTCATTGTCAAACGATATGTAGAAGCCCTTCTCGGCTGGCTCCTCGCTGCCGCCGCCGCGTGGATCCTGAAAACTGTTGGCCTGTATGGCCGGTCGCGAGGGTGAGGGTATGCGATAGGTTAGGTTGCCGCTGGTGATGTTTAGCTTGTTGGAAATGAGCTCGCCACTGTCGTAATCCTCCGAGCTGCTGCCACGCCCACTATGGTGCTGTTGCTGCTGCTGCTGGTGCTGTTGTTGTTGCTGCTGCTGCTGCAGTCGCTGCTGTTGCTGCACTACAAAATCCGAGATGCGCGTGGACTGCATAGACTCGATGATGTTGCGTTCCAGCTCCTCCACATCCTCCTCATCGCCGATGAAGCAAATACTCTGTGGCGCCATCATGTCCTCGTGCTGACCCATTGCCATATGCTGCGGACCCCCCACCATGTTGCCCTTGGGCGAGCGATTGTCGCGCAGATTCGTGAGCGATTGCTGGCGTTGAACACCATTGGCGCCGCCATGCAGGCGCTGACTATGCTGCGGCGATGCCTGCACCTGGAACAGATGCTGCAGCTCGCCGCCGCCGCCGCCGCCACCACCACCAGCGCCGCCGCCATTCTGATGCAGCACAAATCCCTGCGGCGCGCCCACACTGGAAGGCGGTCGATTAGGCTGCCAAGGCTGCTGCTGCTGATGTTGCTGCTGCATTTTCTTCTGTGTTTGCCAAGCATTTACATCGAGCAGCGGCGGCTGCTGCTGCTGTTGCTCGTAGGCCGCGGCGGCAGCGGAGTGCGCCCAGGTGCGTCGCTGCGGATGCGCCGGCTGGGGTGAGGTCTCGTGCAGATAGAAGTGGTTCGCTGGCTGGCCGTAGTCGTCGTAGATGACGCTGGAGCGTTGCGCATACTGCGGCGGCGGCGGCGCTCCGTAGGGCGAGTGGTTGTTGTAGGGCGTGCCGTTGTCGCTGTAGAGGCTTTGGGGTTGCATGTAGTGCTGGGGCGGCGACATGTACTGGCCATGCTCGTTCACATATTGCATGGGCGGCAGCTGCATGGGCGTCTGCTGTTGTTGCTGCTGCTGCTGCTGCTGGTAGGGATCGCGACTGGGCGGGCGTGAGCTGTAGGCGCTGACGGGTGCATTGAAGGCCTGCGGAAGATGCGGTGATGAGCCAAAGCTTTGCTGCATGGGTCGCTGCTGATAATGATGGTCGGCCAAATGTTGCTGCGAGCCATAAGTCTGCTGCTGCCAATGTTGGGAAGCAGGCACAAAAACGAGGCAAATGCGGTTAGTGCAAGACACAACAAAAGTTAAAGGCAAAGGCAAAGCCAAAGGCATACAAAACAAAAAATGTCACATAAAACAATAAACAATAACAATCAAAAAAGCGTGTGGCTAAAGTCGCACATGAACGACTTTCATATACACTTTGATAGAAATATGCATAGCAAGTTGAATAAACAATTAAAAATAGTAGCAATTTGGTCTTAATTAACAGTCGGAAAGCTCGGAATATTTACGAAATATATCATAATATGATATTTAAGTGTATCAGTTATATATTCTATACTCTATATTCATATAAATCGATCGTTAGTTTTGATCTTTTTGTTTGATAACAGGTTTACAAGTCTTTTTATTGACGTGTTTTTGTCTTAACTTTAAGCTTGAATTTAAATTTATCTGTGGCTTGTTTTTCGTATTACAATAGGACCAGTATTATTATAATACTAGGCAAATAAATGTTAAGTAATTATTTGTGAATTTTAATTTAATAGTTTCTTTGGCACATCAGAAGTCATACGAGCAATTGTGAATAAAGAAATAAACATATTGTTCTATATCAAAATTGAACTTCTAGACTTATTGACAATTAATCAATTCATAGCTGTTCTATCTATTAAAGACTTCCGCACAAGTTTTAATTGTGAATCAAAGTGTATAGCAAATATATTTGTTGCGTGTTGTAAATTTGTTGCTGTTGGTGAGTAGATGGTGGGCAGGAGGAGTAAAGCGTGGGTTATGTATCGCTTACCTGGTTGAGCATGTTGGCTATTTGCTGGGCCTGCATCAGCTGCTGCGCTTGCAGATGCTGAGCCTGCATTTGGCTCTGCTGCGTGGCTAATCTATGGATATCCTGTTGGATATCCTGCAGATTCATGTTCATAATGGCGATGCTTTGCTGTTGTTTCCACAACATCCACGAACCAATGTTAAGTGTGTATATATGTGTGTGTGTTAATGTGTGGGTGTTTGTGTGTGTGTGTGTGTTATGAAGCAGACCACAGACACAATATAAAATTCAATTGGGGGGTAGAGTGGGAGCATAAAAAAGACAGACAGGCGTATTAACATTTATTCAAGGTTAGAACAAGCATGGAGTTGACTTATATAAATTTTGAATGTGTGTTAGATCTCACCTGGTATTTGTCCAAATCGACGGCATCCATTTCGGGCGTGCGCTTAGATTCATTGCTCATTGTTTCCCACTTCATGACATCAGGACAGGACTCTAGATCCTCCTGTCAGCCAAAATATATACAAATTAGTAACTAATAGTTGAGTGAGATTTGATTAGAAACCTTCTCCTGGTGCCGCATCAAAGCCATTTCTATTTTCCGCTTATCCTGCTCAATGCGTCGGCGTTTCTCCTCCAGCTTCATGCGTATGGTGGACAGCTTGCTGGCATTCTCCAGCGAGCGCATGTCATCGTCGCAGACTTCCAGCTGCCAGGCAGCTGGACTCGCCGGCATGCTGCTGGTGGAAGACTTGCGCACTGGCGTCGTCTCCACATCGTACACACTGGATCTGGCATCGTTGTAGTGCTCGGCGCTATAGTCTTTATCGTTGGAATGTTGCTTGTTGCGCGCCATGGGCAAGGGGCTGCCCGCATTCGACAGATTGTGACCCGACACCGAGGGCACATTATCGACGCTGGCCTGGCGACGCATTAAATACTTTTCCGTTTCGCGATCCTGCTTCTCCGAGCCCGAGTCCGTATCGTAGCCCAACTGCAAAGTGCCGCGAGCATCCGCAATGGAGGAGCGTATGGCTACAGCAGGTTCCACTATAAAATCGAAAGGCATTAGTAACTGGCAATTACTTGCAAAGGCAGCTGAACTTACCCACGCTAGTGTTGGACAGCTTGCGCTCACGCTCCCGATCCCGTTCGCGTTCGAAGCGTCCCAGCGTATTCAGCTGATCCTGTGAGCCGCCAAAATTCTCTATTGTCAGCTGCGAATCTTCGCTGGAAGAATTGCGCCTGGAGCGACGACCTGAAATTAAGGCAAATGCATTTTTAATAAAGTTCAACTTAAGCAGAGCTACTCGCATTTCGGTTGGGAGCAACAACAACAGGAAAAACTCAAATGCATACACACTCACACACACACACGCACACCCAAACAATAGAAGAAACAGAAAGATAAAGAGAGAGAAAGAGAGAGAGAGAGCGCATGTGGTGAGAAGTTATGTTGCCTACCTGCAAAGCTCGGACGTCGGCTCTGTTCCCAGTTACTTGGTCGACCCGCAGCAATATAATCGCCTAAAGCGATTGTTAATTTGCGCATAATAAATAAATAAAAATAAATTTAAATAAATTAGGCGTTTAACAGAAAAATCAAATAAGCAAAGAGTGGTTAAAGTAATAGTTTAAAATAAGAAGCAACTTGTACTAAGCACAGGAAAATGTTTGGGTTTTTTCATCAAGTGCAGTTAATCAATCAATTAATGTTAATTTTAAGCTAGAAGATTCTCTAACTACACTTAATAGTTTATTTAGAGGCTTATAATATTTATTCTACAAATTTTATATAGACAAATTTATCAAAGCAATAAACTAAACGTTAACAAGCTGATAATTTGAGTATCATTAAAGGCAAAAGCTTAGCTCGAGTTTACAAATAGAATTACAAGTAATAAATTATATCAGAAAACAGTTCCGTGTGCCACAAACAAGTTGCCGTTGCCACAAATAATTATGCAGGTGTCTAGTGTCTGGAACTCTTAATTGGCAGCAGAGGGGGGAGGGAGGGGTGGCGTTTGGGGAGTGGAAAGGCAGATTGCATAATAAATGAAATATGAGTTAAAAAGAACGATCAGCCTCAAACCTCTCTCGTCCGCCTTAGACTCGACATTGTTCTTTTCTTTAGCTTGACGCAAGCGAGCTGGAACCAAGGGCTCCTGTTGGGACTGTTGCTGCTGCTGTTGTTGCTGTTGCTGGTGCTGCGAATAATGTTGCTGCTGCTGCTGCTGCTGCGAGTGCATTGATGAGAGTGTGGTAATGCCACGTGACTTGTGCACGACAAACGCTGCATGCGGCATGAGGTTTGATCAGTTGGGCGGCATTTGTGATTGCGTTGGGGCAAAGCATGTGTGGGTAGTTCAATGGTCGAGAGTAAAGTGGAATAAAAAAAAACATAAAAAGAACGTAAATAAATAATTGACATCAAAATAAAAAGAATAAATTCAATTTACCTTCAGCTTGATTGCCATCAAAGTTATTTGACTGCATTGCTTGATAATCGTTCGGCGGAGTTGATCTGCGATTAAAGCCGCCGCCGCTTAATGCAACCGTATGCGGTACTAAAAATTCAAATCAAAATAAATCAAAACAATTTCGACTTGCACAAAAATAAAATAACATAACAATATATATTTTAAACAACTACAAAACACATTCAACGATAAGCATAAGCAGGGGAAGCGGGGCATTCAAAGAGCTTTTCGTGCGGGTTAAATTAGGTGCACTTTATTCAAATAAACAAATAGAAAAGTCTCCGTAGGGTTTTTGACACTTTTCTAAAAATATTGAGGAATTCAATCGCTGCAGAACAAATATTAAGCTCACTCTGAAATTCTCAGTGTGGAAACTTTCAATTTGAATAACTAAATTAAAATAACTATTTGCATTTTTTATATAGCGGGTCTAATTAGAAAACGTTGCCGTATATTTGATTAACTTAAATTAAAAGCTACAACTGTAGTTGGAAGACATTATGGCAAATTTTCAGCTGAACTGTTCTTGAATTGATTTAGTAGCTTGTAAGCGAATTTCATTCATATGGGGCGTGGTTGTGGGTGGGTGGGGGTGCCTGCAATCTGCAAGTGATTGTGCAGGTTCGAGTTGAACCTTTTGTTATTCGGTTTGACTTATGGGCTAAGATTATTGAGAATGCAACAAACAAAGGCGACGTAGAATTGAAATTCACATTTGCTATGCATGTGTGTGTGAGTGTGTGTGGGTGTGTGTGTGAGTATGTGTATGAGAAGCAAACGAGGCAACAAAGAAACATTTATAAAACAATCATAACAAACAATGAAAATGCAAAACATTCACATTAAACAAACAAATGGTAATTGTAATAATAGCTGAAGAGTAAGTATGAGAGAGATTCAGAGAGAGACGGTGGGTGGTGGGAGTACGCACATAAAAAATACACACACAGTTACGCAATGGAGGCGGTGGGGGCGGGGGGTACGGTATGGTAACTCTATATATGGGCAGAGTATGCTCAACACGGAGTTTGTTGCAATAAGAAAGAACAAGAATTAAGAGAGAGAAGCAAAAAGAACCTTGGAACGGCGGACGATTCGAGGGCGAACCGACGGGTGGCTGATCGAGATCACTGCGCAAATCGGGTATGGGTGTTACGGGCTGCGTGGTGAGGCCCCGTCGATGGCAGATTCCGTGCTCATTGGCGCCCAGGCTGCGCCTAGCGATGACATCTACGTGATTGATAACAAATTTATGTTTGTTTGTTTGTTTTTTTTTGTGGTTTGTTGTTGTTCAGTTGCAGTTGTAGTTGTTGCATGTGTAGAAAAGTAGAGAAATACAGATAGAAAAAGAGAGAGAGAGAGAGAGCGACAACACTCAATTTAATTTGCGGTGATTTGCGGTTGACAGAAGCAAACAAAGAATTATAATCAAGTACTAAAGATTTATTGATTTAAGCTACTTTTTATATTTATTCCAGATGAAACAGGTGAGAGGTGTGCGGGTGAATGAACTTGTCGAATTTGTGGAGCAGCTCCGACCGCAAAAAGAAAACTATGAGCTAAGTGTTTAACTATGCTTTGGCTCATTCGATTTGTGGTGTTAAGCTGAGAGCCCTTAGACAAACCTACAGTGTTCCCTCTGCTGCTGCTGCTGCAAACTGCAACTAAAATGAGCACAAATCTATGCTAATTGATAATGAAGCGCAGCAAACTAAATAGTTAAACAAATTATAAGGTTGCTTAAACAAAAACAAGAAAGTATGTATAGCACATAGTTTGGACGACGACGAGAATGCAATGCAAACATGCCCCCAGTTCAATGGAAAAAACAAACTTAAAAGAAGAATTTTATGTTTGGTTTTGTATTGTTGGGAAATACTTTTGGGTATTGTTGGGCTGTTGGGATTGATTGCAATGCGATGCGGTGCGGAGTTGTATGTTTAGAGGTTCGGAACTCATTCACTTACCCTGACCATCCATGCCCGGATAGCATACACACTTGGCTGGATGTATCTCGAACAGGTTAAACAAGTCCGTCAGCAACAGAACCAGATTCAATTTCATCGAGCTAAAGCAATTTGCATTAATATCAAATATTTGCCTAAATAAAGCTTTCGTACCCCCGCATGTAGGTAACATCCTCGGGCGTCATGTGGAAGACGCCGTATGGCAAATGCTTTTGTGAGAAACTGCTCACCAGCAGTATATTGTGTATGGAGTCCTCCACGGCGGGCAAGTAGTTAATGCGCACACTCGTCCATGGCAGCACTTTGGGGCAATAGTACGAGATGAGCAGCGCCAGGCAGATGCCATCGCATAGATCCTGAAAATCACGCACTGGCGGTATATCCGGCGTCTGCAGACGTGTGCCCTGCAATCAATCGAATCAATCATTAGTTTCAAAGCTAAGACTGCAGACTGCGTTTGCCTTACGATCTCATCCGGCACCGTGGACTCCAGCTCCTTGACAATGCGCTTCTTGAGCGCTGCGCAGGCGTGAGATATCCAGGCGAGCAGTCCCTGCTCATAGCTCTGAGCTTGCGCCAGCTGATAGTTGCTGCCAGATATTCTGCATTGAGTTTAACAATTAATTATATAAATCATTAAAGTTATATATCATTTAGTTACCTGCGTATGGCCGCCATCACGCGATCACCCGAGGATATTTCCTTGGCATATAGCACCATCAGCGATTCTATCACAGACATGTGTGCATTCTGCAAATCGAAAGTCAACTTTAGTTTATGTTTTTCAATTGCTCTAGTGTCACAACTTACAATTCGCAACGGATTTGTTTGAATTAATACCGTTTCGGTAATGGGCATGTCCGAGGGTTCGGCCACTGGAGTACCCTTGCGCGCTAGCGTCTGTAATATTGACCAGTGATTTAAGCTTTGGTAATTGGGATCGGAGTACAAGTTGGTCAATGTTTGGCAATAGAGCGTGGCATTGCCAAGTTCGACAACGATTTGTGGCTTAAGGCGCTCCTGGTTCTCATGATCGCGATAAAAGGGCTCCTTCAAATTATCTGGTACGCGATTGTTGAACGCCTTCGAGAGCAGCCATTTAACGGAAGCACGTTGACGAGCCTGCCAGGAAATAAAATGAAATTCATAAAAATGTATATTAGTGAGTTAAGCTTAAGTTTAATAAAATTGTAATGATGTAATTCTGTTGAGCCTTCAAGCCTAAATGATCATTGTTTTTCAGCAAGTTTTCGGAAATAGAAATTTGTTGAACTTTAATGAGCAGTGAACACGCAAGTTCGAATACAAATCGACAACGCCCAAACTTTTAGCAGCAATTAACAATTCAACTTAAACTAACGCTAAAAGTTCAATCTATTTACTTTTCGCATTTCTGCTGACCAAGTCCGAGCAAAATATTAATAAATACAGACATTGGAGCGCATCTTAAAATATGCATAGTGGAGCAATTAAGTAGTTTAGTCTGAGTGGTGCTGGTGCTGGTGGTGCTGCTGCCTCCCCAAGTTGTATTTCTTTTAAATTTAGCCATGCCTGCCAGCTGCATTTGTAGCTCTGTATCTGTATCTTTCGCTCTCTCAGCGTGTATCTGTGTGAAGCCATGCGTACAATCTTCAATATGAGTTCGATAAACTCTCTTTGTGTGTGTGCATCTTTATGTCTGTGTGTGTGTGTGTGTTTGGCTTGGCGTGCGCCGCGTTTTCTTCATTGTGTCTGCTGCTTGAATCTTTCGCTCGCCGCTGGTCACTCAGCATGAAGAAGCGCGCAGACATGGGCCGACCGTCGGACCAACTGACCGCTCCGCCCCGCCCCTCGCCGCCTTTGGGCAAACATTAAGCACTTGTTATTGGGGCTTTTAGAACCTCAAGTGCAGCAGCAGCAAACAATTTCCATTTGCGATTGCACTTCACGCTCAACATTTTTGCCATTAACTTCAATATGATTTAGTAGCCGCTCCCTGAAGCTAATTAAAGCGAAATTGGAATGCGTTTGTTCTGGGCCTGAAGTTGAACAGGTTTTCTTTTTTTGTTGAAAAATACATAAAAAATAATAAAACAATCTGTTAGGCTGATAAGTTGCTTTGCCGGTCAAACTATGATTCAATTTCAATTCTTATCGCTGAGCTAACACATTCCAGACATAAAATTTTTAGAGAGTTCTATAATTTTTATCAAATGTCAGCGATAAGACGCGTGCTCTGCGATTTACAAAATTATGTACATACATTGTATATTTATTTAGGAATTATATGCGAGACACCAGCTTAGTGTACAGATTTTCTAAATATATATAGATGTGTGTGCAGCACTAAATATACATTTATATATATATGAAAATATTACATACACTCCCAAGCACTTGAACAAAAATCAACATAAATTTAGGAAAATCCCAATGAAGTTCAGGAACGAAAACTTTATAAGTTGGCAGACATTTTAAACATTTACATTCAATATCATAGGCCTAAGGGATATATTATTGAATCCAGAAAATTCCAGATAATTTGTGAATTTATTTGCTAAAATAGCGATTTAAATATTTAAAAAATGTTTAATCAAAATACATTTAATAATACATTTTCTATTTCTCACAAATACATACACAAAAAATTGGATTGCATTCAACTGGAAAAATTAATTGAATGTTTTAAAGTGCTTTGGATCTATTCGAGTGCCTCGACGTGTAGTTTGTCTGTAGCCTAATGCATTTAATTTTCCATGCAATTTTCGTGCTGGCATGTAAAGTAAACGATTGCCCAAAAATATGTTGGCGTAGGTCGTAGACCGTGTGTCGAACTATGCGAATTGGCCAACAGGTGGACAGTTGGACAAGACTTCCTGCGCAACCAGTTTGACTTGTCAGCAGCCAAGCAACAGCATTTTTCATTTTCATTGTTTTTTACGAGACATAATCACACTCACACACACACACACATACTCACACTTGAGCATCTATTTATGCTTAAGTGCTTGTAACTCAAATTTCAAAGTGTAAACATTTCGAAGTTTTAAAACAACAACAATCCATCCATCTCCATCACTTCTAGCTGGAACGCCCACATGGCTGGCATAGTTTTATTTTATGCATATGTTTGGGAGACAAAAACAAAAACACAGTCAAGTATTTTTAAGTATTTATGTTTATGTATGTGTGCATATGTTCACAAATTCAAATTGCTCGTTATCTATGCGACAAATGAAGAGCTAAATATAAATGTAAAAGGAGAACACACACACAGACACACAAGCACATAACAAAACTCTTTACTTTTGTCAAATTGCAAGTGAACTGTTGTTGCTGTTTTTCTTTTTGCTGGAGCTACTGAGCGCGCGTAAAGTGCAAAGAGAGCGCCACAGAGAGCGAAGCGCTCAAGGCAAGCTGCTGAGCTTACGCTTCAAATTTTGAATAGTTTAGCAGTTTTGTTGTTTTTGCTTTTTATTCCATTATTTTTTTTTCTTCGTCTGTGTTTGAACAGTTCATAATGCGCTAATTGAGCTTAAAGAGCTTAAGCTTAAAATATTTATGCGTATGTTGCGTGTGTGTGTGTGAAAATGGTCGATTGTGTGAACGCCATTTAACTTTCTAGGGAGTTGGCCCGAAAATGTGAATCAAGAGGCGTGAGTAAGGCAACACACACACACACACACTCATGCACACGCACAACAAGTTGAGTGTGTCTCCCAACACGAAAGGCTGTCCAACAGTTATTCACATTTTATTTTTGCGTCTCTTTTTTGCTGACTTTCGTATGTCTATTTGTTTGAGTGTACATACGATTAGGTCATGCAACAGCAGCTCAAACCAAACCAAACAACAACAACAACATCATCAATTACAACTACGTCGAATAGCATTTTCCGGCTCTAAAGAACCAATTTATGAATGAAGCTTTTAGTTTTGTTGCCGTTGTTGTTATTTAAAGTTGATTGAACATGAATTGCTGCTGCGGCTGCCAATGCCAATGCTGCGCGCAGCTGCTGGCCACACCGATTGTTACAACTATTAGTATGTTGTTGTTATTTTTGAGCTTTAAAGTAGGTGTCGGTCGCATATTAAACGCGCTTCGAGCTAGTCTCAGTGGCTCTAAGTTGGCGGCAGCATGGCGTTACCTCAGCGCACCAATTTGGCCAAGAGAGTAGGCGGCTTTAGCTGACTGGACGGCGACGCCAGCGTTAGCGTCAGGCGTTACGCTTATGGGCAAAGCAGCATTTTGCGATGAGCGCATTGCAAAGGCGTTAAAGCAAATTGACGACGTCGAACTCTTTGGGGAGTAGTCGACGTTAACGGCGACGACGACGACGGCGACAGCGCTGCCAATGCTGGAATTTTAATGAGCGCAATATTTAGTTCGCAAACAAACACACACATACAAACACTTTTCGTATATGTGGGTGCACTCACAGCTGTGGGGAGCCGAGTGAGAGGCCAGGGCAAAAGGCTTGGGATTTGATTGAGATGGAGATGACTAAATGAAATCAACTTACCTGTCGTATTTCCTGTGTTTCGGCATCCATATTGAAGTTGTCGATGACACCGCACTTTAAATTCTTGCTATGAAATTGCAGCTTACGCTGGCAGCAGCGACAGCGCCAGATCCGTCCACTGGCTGTCCGACGCCCAGTCTACGTCTCTGCTGCACTTGCAGTTGGTCTTTACTTTCTTAGCTGGCCAAGCGGTTTATTGTTGTTGTTGTTGTTACTATCTTGTCGTTTATTTTCCACACTTTCCTTATTATGTGTTTATTTCTTTCTCTATATTTCTTATGCGGCCGCGGCCTCTGGCTTCGGATTTTCACTTCTTCAGCCGTAATGCAGCCTAAAAATCACACACACAAACACACACATATACACAGCACATAGCACACATATGTGTGTATGTATACATAAATAAATATTTATAAGCACTTTTACAACTATTTTTGCCTTTTGCAAATTAATTGCGCGCACGCATTTGCCAACAATTCGCGCAGCACAGTAGCAGCCAGCAGCAGCAGCAACAGCAACAACAACAAAAACACACATACGAAAAAAGAGATGAGTGGAAAAGCTAGCTAAGGAAAATTGTGAATCATTCGTTGGGCGAATTTTGATGGGGCGGTTACAAGAGGGGCGGGAGGGACTGCTTTGCTTTAATTTACTTTGCCGTGGAGCTGTGCTTGGCACAATAACAGAACAACAACAACAAAAGCAGCAGCAGCGCCGCTGCCGCAGCAGTTGTCGCAGCGCTGCAGCGAAGGCGGCCGCAAAGATTTTTTCTGCAGCAACATCAGCTGTTGCGATTTGGGGCCGCCGTTGACACAGTTACGCACTTTTCGCTTTGATTTTAATAATTTTCGGCTATTTAGTGCACAATTAATGGCGTGGCACTAGTGGTTTTTCGCAATTTTCCACTTTTCCGCAGTGGCTGGCAGTAATAAATGAAAACAATTTTTCTTGTATGGTTGTTGTTGCTGCTGCAGTGCTTGCCGTTGTTTCTCTCTCTTTTATGCGCGATACACTGGCAATCTGGTAGACACTGTTATGCTCTTCGCTCCCATTGAGGGCAAGGCAAGGCGTATGTTGTTGACGCCGACTGCGGCAGCGACGTCAACGTTGACGTCAGTTTGCAAACGACAACCAAATGATGACCGAAAAGCTTGAAGTTCTGTGCTGCGTGGTAGGCGTACATTCTCTTTGTATTTTTCACTGTTTTACCGCTTTGATTTATACATATGCATTTTACACACTTCGCGCTCGATCTCAATGCATTGTGCAAGTAATTAATTACTTTCTATTAACATAAAATTCACGAAAGATCGAACAACACCAACTTCTTGCTAGTCCAAAATTTTCTCTGGGTGTGAGTGTTGTGAAACGTGGAAAAATACAAATTATATGCGACTAGTGCAGCGGTTGAAATGTATAGGTGCGAGGGAGATGCAAATAACCCAAGAAATAAGCGAGTATTATCCACAATCATATTGTGGGAGTAGTGTGGTTGCAATAGGTCTACTTAAACATTGAAGTATTTGCAGGCCTCCACAATTTGCGCTACAGCTGAACGAACATTTAAGTAATCATATATTTTGGCCGTTACTTTTCAAATTCTCTACTTAAAGCTTAACACATCAAATAACAAGAATACTTAAAATTACATGATACATTTTTTAAACAGGTTATTGTGAACAAATAATATTTTGTTTGCCATATCATTTTGAGATCCCCAACTTAAATTAAATTCACTATGCAAGCGCCGTGCTTGACCAACAGGGGAGGGATCTGTGGTTGCGGGCGTAGCTAAAACTCTACAACTTACTCTATATAACAGAGGAAAGTTATCTCTATTCATATACCACCAGTTTAATATGTCGTGACTTTCACCCAAGGCTACTTGGATATCTGAATATCTACGTATTTCCTTTTGTACGCTATCCTCGGTTGAGTGCGTGTGTAAGAAATCTGAAAATAAATCATCCTCGAACTCCTGCTTGACTTCAACCTCATTGACGACGTTTGGCGATGGGCATAGACGTTTCATCCACGTTTTGCATTCTTCAATGGTTTGATTTTTTTCCTCCTGGGTGCATTGCAGCAATTGATTTGTGGGAGGAAACAGGTACATGGCCATTTTATGATATTTGCTGATACTGCTTTGTACTACGGTTTCCAGATAACCTTTCAAACTTTGTTTAAGCCTTGACTCCACATCTGGGGACGGTTGACTGCTGCATATTTTTTTGAGCCTGTGGATGTGCGGTATGACGAGATGCAACGTGGGGTACGTTTTATTTTGTAACGTCGATGCACATTTCTCAAAGTGCGAGAGAATGCATACAACTGAAGAAATCGTTTCAATATTAATACAGGATTCGAAATATCTACTTTGTTCTGCTGTACACATGTTGACAATCCGATGCCAGTATTTCTCAATTGAACTTAGCATATGGTAAATACTGTTCCATTTCCCAGGCATAAAGTGTACCATCTGGAACTCAGAGAACGTAGCCAATTTTGTTACATCTTTGACGAATTTGTTAGCCTTGCATAACATATCTTTCAGCTCGCTAACTTCATTGAATGTTTTCTCTACAATGTTGTTGAGCAAACTGTTGATACACTGTACTTGTGCTATGTTTGAATCAGCGGTGGCTACAATTATAGGTTTATCTCCATGTATATCCAATTGAAAGTCCATCAGCGTTCTATCGATTTTGAAAGTTATTTCAGAAGCTAAAAGATATAAATATTATTTTAAATACAAATATTTATAAAAAACACTCACTTTTATCCACTTCATCATCTAAACAGACAACAGTAAGCAAACGGTTAAGTAGCGCACCATTGTTGACAAAATGAATGTTTAAAAGTAAATATGTATTGTTTAAAACTGAATCCTTCCAACAGTCTGAGGTTAGGCTGTAACCATTGGCTTTCGCTGGACTTACGTCACACTGAACTTTGTCTATAGCGTTTCCAAAATAAGATTCAATATTCGACCATAAGGGAATTGGTGGCGTCAAAAGCTCTTCTACATTAACATTTTCGCCAAAAGTCGCTCCAATATTGATAAATAACGCTGCCAACTTCTTAAGGCCCGTGTCCTGGCAAATGCTCAAGGGGCGGCAGTCTTCTAAAATCCAATCTGACAAAGCCTGTGTTACTCTATCCTTTGTATCCTCGATTCCAAATATTTCAAATTTTTGGTCTTCTAGCGGATCAATTGCATCTGTGCTACTCTCTAGATCTTCGCTACTTGCATTTGTATCATTTAACGTTAGCCTACCGGCTTTTCTTTCTCTTGATTCATTGAGTTGCATTCCGTGTATGGAGTCCTTGTAGCATTTGTGTCTTACTAAATTCGAAGTGCTGCCGTGATAACGAAACACACTAGGGCACATTTTGCAAATTACATGAGATATTTCATTTCCATCAAGATCCGAGACTCTCGAAAACATGTTCCAAACATTGCTACGACTCCGCTTTGAAATTATTTTCAGATCGCCACTTTGTATTTTCGATCTAATCGAGCCGCTGTCGTAGTTGGCCGCCTTATGTTCCATTTCGATATCAAATTGTACCTAAAAAATTCCTTAAATGAGTCATGTGCAGTAACAACAATGATTCATGAGTCAATTACCCTTGAAATGATTGGAAATATTATGCGCACCAGACACTGCTCCAACTGTTGAGCATATATAAGAGGAACTCCTTAGTTGTCAATGCTCACAACATTAGCGCGACAGGAATAAAAACATTTATTTACTCCATTTGTATGTATAGCACGAGCAGCTGATTTTGACAACAGCCTTTCAGCACTGAAACTTATCGACTGACGCACAAATCAATCGCCTCCTGAGCACTCAAAAGGTTGAATCGAATCATTACAGTCTGCATGCATAAATACATAATATATAAATTTCAAGCAATCGTAGCAAGAAAATTACAATTGTTCTTGTCTCCATAAACCACTGTTTATTCACTTGGGCATTGAATTAAATCAATTTATTAATATTAATGCTTTCAAATGAATGCGAGTTTGTGACGTCAGTGAAGTACATTACATGGTCATGCTAGTGTTGCCAACGAAGTGAAATGTCGTGCTTTGCAACACGGTTTTGTGCGTGACTAAAAATCCATCAAGTTGATTTTTTAACATATTTTTGTTAATAGCGGTTTTGTTAAAAAAGTAAAAATGCATGTGGAAAAGAAATCGGAGCTCAGGAATATGCTGAAGTCAGGAGACAAGCGTTGCAAATTGGTTGAGCCAAGAAATGCAAAAAGTTGCGTTTGGCGATTCTTCAACCTGGTTTCATGCGATGACAAAATAGAACCATATGCTTGCTGTAAATCCTGCGGCGATCTGCTATCGTACAGTGGAAAAACAGGCACTGGAAGCTTGTTGCGGCATCGATGCCTGCATACGACTAACGGTAAGTTGCGGATCACATATTCATATTCACGCACGGCCCCCACTCACTGACACTGCCACGCGTGTTCAGAGCGGATAGCAGAGGCACGGGCCGAGAGTCCGTGTCCTAGTGTTGTTATATATACTGCAGACGAAAGGCGCGAACAGAGTGCGATTGGATAACCAAAAGTTTTGCATAGGAAAAATAAATAAATTACTAACAAGCCTACACACAAGCATATATACATACCTACATGCATATGTATGTGGTTGTGTGTCTGTATTTATAAGCATCAGCTGTGTATATGTGTATGTACATATGTAGAGAATACACCAAAAAAAGTGTTTGTTTAAGGGTAATTCAGCATTATAACGCATCAATTTGTTCTGTTTGCCTTGATAAAGGCATGTTAACAAACAAAACTAAAAACCAAACAAAACTATAGTTTTGTTTTTGTTTTTCATTTCGTTTGTTTTTGTTTTTGTAAAAGTGTGTATCTATATCGCAAAGAAAAATATATCGTTGTGCAATACTTTTTTCTTGACACACTTACCAACACAGACGTGAGCCAGCCAACGCTAACATCGCTATTACGCTTTTGTGAAGAAAAATTACAATTGAGTACAGTTAGTTGACGAAAAAGAAGCAATAAAATGCCTAAAGGTCGTGTTAGCAACGTTTGGCAGCATTATGACATTAATGAGGAGTGCGAGAACTTTGCAGTTTGCCGTTACTGCGGCAACAATATATCGCGTGGTGGCATGGCCAGCAATCTAAAGGGCAACAATACAACTAATCTATGGACGCACTTGAGACACAAGCATGCTGATGAGGTGTTGGTCTCGCTGTCGCCAGTACAGCATCGGCCTATTGCACGTCCAGTTAATACTGGTGTCATTATAAAGAAAGGTAAAGAATGGCGCGCTAGTCTTATCATCGCCAATCACTGGGCTGACCTATTGACGCACCTATCGATCCCGCGCAATGGTCCTCAATCAGAAACTATCGCAAAATGATTAAGCCCAGCCCTGTAGACAGCTGTATTGCCGGTAGTTAATATCTATATGATGAATATCGTATTAAATAGTTTTCCGTTTGTTCCTTGCAGAGAAAACTTCGCGCATCTCTAAGGCCAAAGTGGCACGAGAGCCTATTCGTATGGCCAAGCCGAAAATTGAAACGCATTCATCGATCACGGGCGCACTCCCACAGAAGTGGGAGGAATACGAGCAGCATGAGGAAATCGGCGAAGACATTAAAGACATTATCTACAGCGAGGATCCGCTTTGCTACAGCCCCATACAGGTCATCGAGGATGGCAGCATTGGCACTAAGGAGAAGGTGACCATTGTAACCAGCAACAGGGCGTCAACTGCACCAGTTGTAGCCACCGTAGTATCCGCATCCACAAGCAGCGCTGCTAAAACGCTGAAGAACAATCTGGAGACATCAATTGAGCGATTGACAACGGTCAGTGAGCAGTTGACTTATGTCATACAGCAGCAGCAGGATAATCAAGCTAAGGATGATGACTACTATTTCGCATTGAGTCTTGTGCCAATATTCCGCGAATTGTCACTAACTCGTAAGCTGTATGTACGGTCGAAAATACATGAGCTTTTGTACAAGGAAAGCGAGGATAGTTTATCTAAAGATGAATAGATATGCAAGCGTGTGCGATAACTTAATCATATAAAATTATAATTATTGAAATGTCTACACTTACATATTATATGACACTTTTAATCATATAGACGTATGCCGTATGTATGATCACGTACAGAATGCAAATATAATTTAATTTAAGCACATGTATATATATATACATTAAAAATGCTAATAAAGTTACTTAAGATAATGTGGATATCTGAACTTACATGAATTATTTGAAGTCCCATCTTAATTAAAGATGGAAAGTGAAGAAAGAGACCAGTTTGACATTTAATTTTGGTTGTTAATTCATATTTTAAATAAATTTTATTTAAATAACTTGCTGAGATTTACAAAACAGAGAGCATTACGAGTACTAGAATTATAATTTACAAATTTTTATTTGTTCGCTTTGTTTTAATCTGATTCTTGGAGCTAAATGTTTTGACTTAACTCTAGAAGTACGCATATGATACAATATCAATTATAATAAAGCCTACAGATCGAATAATAAACAATAAACTTACAATGTATATGCACCCCCAATATCAACTACATATATGTATGTATGTATGTATATATAGATATATGTACTTAAAGTCTAGTCAACAAATGTTGGGCATTTAAAGATGCGATTTCGAAACGCGAATATGTTAAATCGTATGATGATTGTTTGAAGTCTAGACTTTATAATGATAATGTGTGTTCTGATGTGGATGATTAAGTGCACGATATGACTGCCAAAAGTTTTTGATATTTAATTTATTTTGTTTTAGTTAATGATGGATTGGCAAGGGTATTTATCTTAAGCTTGCCCAAACATTCTTGTATACATAAGTATAGTAGGTATATGTATGTATATCATTTTGATTTCGGTTTACGGCGTAACGTATTCAAATTTATCTATCAAAACGTTTTTCGTATAACTTTTGTGGAGCTTTAGATATGAGAGAAAAGTTTTCCAAATGTATAGATATGTTTGGTGTGTGTTTTGGTATTTTATGTTCGTATACAAGCTTTAAGATTTATATGTATGTATGTATGTTTGTGTGTAGGTATATCCAAAATGTATTTATCTATATTGTATTTAATTTGTATATTAATTTCGTATTACGTTGCGATCATCATAGTTATTAATGTATAAATTGGTATAATTTATTCTATTCACAGTTCCGATTATTACATCCATTAGATATTTGATATATTTTGTACATATCGAATAAACAAGCGAATTTCGTGATCTTATTATAGCTTAGGTCTTAGCCCACAAATTGATATGATTTTTGCAATTTCATATGTATTTCGTTAATTAATATTTTTATAATAAGTTTTTTTTTTCTTCTTTTTGTGTATTTTGATATGGATCTTAAACATTTCGTTTAATTTACATGTTTAATAAAAAATTAAAAACAAATGTAGTTTTTGTTTAGCTCTTTTGCATATTTTTTTTACAATAAATATTTAATGTACTATATTTGAGTAAGGTTTAATTTTGGGAAACATTTGCATCGCTTATTGCACTTTCGAGCGTCTTTTTGTTGAATTTGATTATCCGATCGATGCCTTCAAGGGCCTCATAGCGTGGGCGTGGCAACAGGACAGAACAGCGGCCTATAGCCTCATTTAATAATAATATTATTTGGTTGATGTCACCAGTTGACTGGTGCTATATCCCTGTGTATTGCAGGTGGGCAGGGCGAATGGATTGAAGCTCAAGCTGCTGACTCCTGCAAAGGGAAAAATTACAAAGTTTATAAAAATCAATTTTTTTAAATAATCTAAATGGTACAGGGGTTAGTTAAATTTAAAAAATATAATAAGATTTGAGCATTGCTTTAACTATTTCTACAATAACGGAACGAATATTGTAAGTTATAATATTGTGCTGAGTAAAATTAGCGTTTCAATATTAAACAAATAGCAAAAAGTTTGATTATAAAAAGATTTAAAACTTTAAGAAAAATATTAAAGTGCTCGTATTAAATATATTTTAATGCCGTATTATAAAATTGTTCAAATGTTAAATTTTAAAAATAACGCTTAATATTGTAAAGTAAATAAAGAGTTAATCTTTGAAACGTTTAAAAGCAAAATTATAAATACCATTGAACGTGTGTTGTTGGTGATGTTGTTGTTGTGTTGTTGTTGTTGTTGTTGTACTTGTTGTGGATGTGTTTAATGACAGTCGCGACGCGCAGCTCAATCAGCAGCCACACACTACCCACTACCACTAGCACACAGTTGGACTCACACGTACAGGGTCTATCAACGCCATTTGCCATTGCCAATCGCCGATTGCTGTTGTTCACGCTCTTCATGTTGCTGTTGTTGTTGCTTCGCAACAACGCACTTTTTTTTTGTGGGGCGTTGCGTTCGATAAGCCTATGCTGTGCATGTGTGTATGTGTATGTGTGTGTGGTGTGTAAGTGTGTCTGTCTGTGTGTGAGCTCCAATATCCATTGCTCTTGATTGGGGCGTCCTTTGCTTAAACGGCCGCTGCTGTTGCTGCCGATACGGCCGGATTGTGCCAGGGCTGATGCGGATGGGGATAGTGATGCGGATGGGTGGCGGCGGCTGCCACATGATGATGCTGCACTAGCGCCGAATGCCAAGGCGACGACACGGACACTGTTGAGTATGAATGCACTTTTTGTTTCACTTTTGTTTGTTTTCGAGTTGCGTATTTAACGAGTGTAAGAGTAGTCAGGTTAAATAATAATAAAACAAAATCAATTGTACAGCAAGGGGCAAACTAAAAGTTGCTACTATTTATTCATTTATTCGTGGGAAAGTACTGAAAGGCACTCACTTGACGTGGAATTGAAGACGCTGCCGGGTGAAGAGGAGAGCGTGCCCATATTGGGAGCGGGCGCATAGCCATTCGCTGTGGCTGCCACGGCAGTGCTGGCGGTGGCGCCATACGAGCCACCCGAGCTATGTGGCGTGGATGCACTGCTGCAGTAGCCGCCACGTGGACTGACGCTGCTGGACTGCGCACGCTGGTAATCATCCTCGGTCCACTGACCGCTGCCGTCCTGCACGCTCACCGCCAGCTGGCCCGCATACGAGTTGAAGCTAGTGGAGCCACCTGGTGATCTGCTGCAGCAAAGGAAAGCAAACAAAGGCGTTGGCTTAGCACTGGTGCTTAGGTCTGGTGCTTGTAGCTAGAGCGCTTACCTGGGCATGGAGTAGAGTGCCTCGACCAGATCTGCTGCACGCTTGAGTATAATCTCCTTTTGCAGCTTCTCGGGATCGCCGGGGTGTCGCGGTATCAGCTTCTGCAGTCGCTGGAAGCCGTAGTCGATAGTGGGTTCGTTGAGTGCTGCTTGAACGGCACAATAAGTTTAGCAGACATTCTTGTCGAGCTGGAGTTAGCTTCTCGAATACTTACAGACATAGACAAAGCGTCCGGGTGAGCCCTTGCAGAACTGTTTGCTCTTGTAGGAGAGCGTTACCTCCACTACGCCCGGAATATGTCGCGGCGGCGTTTGCACGCGTATCGCATGCGATGTGATGAGCTCGCTCCAGACCAACATCGTGCCAAACACAACTTGGAGGCCATCAAAGAAATTGTCGCCCACAATGATGACAGTGGCGCCACCAGTAGTCCAGCCCTCGCTGGGCGATATGGCTTTGATGCAGGGCGTCGCTACGGGCAGCGGTGGATAGAGACCTACAAGTCAATGCGAGGAGAGTTTGATTAGTTTCATTTCGCGCTTTCATCCATTTGGAAAATTATAAAACGGGGTACGAGTTCGCCAATTGCTACGTTAGGTAAATTAAAAATCGTAATCGAAACTAATAACTCTAACTAATGAGCTGTTCAATTGGAATTTAGTTACAGACCATCGTAGGTACTGTCGGGCGCTAGGGGGTGACCGTTTATGGACAGGGATGTGTTGCCTGTACCTTCCGTTGTATCCAGTCGCTTGGCGCGCCTTCCATGCTTCGAATTGTTGTGCACAAACATATTGTCCGATATAGCCAACAAAGGTCCATCCACGGCCACCTGGGTGGAGATAACAACCTGCAGGAAAAACCAAAAAAATTAATGATAATAAACATAACTAATTTGTTTTAATGCATTTTAATGCACAATAAAAATAAGATTTTAAGATAAAATAATTTATGTGTACAAATTACAATTTTTTTTTTTGTACGCTCTCGACTTGTATTTATTTACATTATTTAGCTCTGTACTTATCTAGAATAATTTAAAGGCAAATATAAATAATAAAAGTAAAATAATATTTAGTTATGACTATTTTAGTTAGAGCTTAATCCGAAACCCACCTGAAATCTTCGCATATCTCTGGGATTTCCAGCATTTTTGAGACAATTTTGATTGCACTTCAAGAAGAACTTAAGGAAAAATCTGCAAGTAAACGAGAGAAAGAGAACTAATTAGTAATGAAGGCTTATGCGCTTAATTCGATTTGTTCAATTCAAATGGTAATGTGTAAACGGAGACCGAAGGATGTATTAGCATATCCTTTATGATCTGCTAATGACCGGTTGCGCCTTTTGCCGGTTGCCACTTGCCGCTGGCAGCTACTGCCGCATTTAGCAGCAGATGTTTGGCCGCAGGCTTGCCACTTGATTTGGCAGCCGTGCCCCCTTTCCTTGTGCCACATGCCTCTTTAGCCAATCGTCGCCTCAGGCGCTGCACAGCAGCAGCACAGCGTGCGATAAGCGCTGGACGCTGAACTCTCGGGGTGACAATCGCGTTGGCTCTGCATGTCCTGCAGGCAGGATATTCGAAATTGACACCCGTGTGTCGCGCATTTAAATGCTAAAATATATATATCCAACAGCCCACCCCCACTCCTCTTAGTTCTACTTGATTTTATTTGCTCAAATAATATTTTGTCGCTGCCAAACGCTGCGGGGTGCACTCCGCCGTATTGGCGTACGAATTTTTGTTTTTCCTATTGTTTGTGTTCTCTTTTTTTTCCAAGGCATTTATGTTGTTTTTCACTCGACAAATTGGACAAATTAGTGCCAAGGGGCTGGGGCAGGAGGGCGTATTCAGGATATTGTGGCACATCTGCATATGTGCCACACTGCTGGTGTGTCATAAATTCATTTGTTGTTGTTGTTGCAACGAATGTAAGTGAAGTGCACTTGAAGGGCGCATCCTCTGTTGAAAGATACTTCAGTTAATGTTGCAGCCCTGAATAATTAGCTGTCCGTTGAGCTATTCAAAGTATAACAAAAAAGCTATAATAAAATAATATTAATAAAATAATATTATAGCTTATTGTTGAGAGCTCGATGAGTATTGAAAATGCAATTAAATTTCTTCTTTTGTAACAAAAGTTAACCTTTGCATTATGTTTAATATTTATGTGAAGCTTTATAATTATAGATACTGTTAAAGCTATTTAATTAACACTGTCGCTAAAACATATTGTGCCTTTGAAAATATAAATGATTTAGCCAGCTAAGACTACAAATTTTGTAATTACAAATCAAAGTAACAAAATAAAGTCAACTGCTGAGCGAGCAATGTTATTGATTGAACACTGAGTTAATTGCAAATTTGTACATAGAATAGTTTCTCTAGTAGTATTGTAGAAAAATTAGCTAAAATTTCAATTTCTAAATAAACTTTATTAAATGGCAAAACGAATTTATGCATTATTATAAAAGTAGTTGGGTAATTAATTTATATAGAAATCTATAGTGAACTATGGGTGGCTTTTCAGAACTTATCGTATACTTCTATTTTATTTATTGTTAATTAATCTTAGCGGTATTTGCACAAGTGTAATCGTTTTTTTGAATTTCAAATATTATTATTTATTTGATTTGTGCTTACAAAGAACAAAAACAAATGCAGACCCGCATTTCAAGATTATCTTACAATTTGTTCACATGCCAAAAATTAAAAAACACTTAGCAGCGATAGCACAAAGTTTCGTTTGTTATTTATTTTTTTTATAAATTTTGACAACAATTTTTAATAAATGTTTGATGCAAAACACATGCCCCAACAATGTTGCTTTATCAGCTTTGGGCCATAATCTTGAGCTACATGCGCCACGCGTGCTGAGTCCCGAGCGCTGATTGTGAACTTGTTGAAGCTAAAGTCGTGCAATGAAAACAGATGTGGACTTGTGTGTGTTTTTATTAGTGCGCTGGCTGTTCTATTTTTTATTATTCAACAGCAACGACAACAACAACAACAACAACGAGGAGAGGCAGCATCATTAACACACGGGTAAGGCCGCTCCCAAAGGGACTCGAATGCACGCCGTGTATCTGTCAGATGCAATATCGAGTTACATTCGTAGCTGCGCTTGTGAGAGTGAGAGCAACTGCAACTGCAGTGAAATTTGAATACGTATCGAGTGGTTATTGAGAGCCCAGCTTAACTCATTGGGCAACATCCAAGCCACCCCTACTGAACTGAACTCCGATGCTGTCAGCGTTGCATGCATCTTTATGGGCAGCTAATTGACTTTCTCGGAAGTAATGCGCATCTATTGCATGCTTGAATTACAATGTTTTCAAATATCCTGACAGGACGCATAAATTCCCAGGCCCATAAATCGCATTCAGCTGCAATGGAGAGCGGAGAGCAGAGAGCGGGGGGAGCATTTGCATATGCTTGTGCCAAGACTAAATCCTGCCTGATTCAATTTAAGCTGACAGCTACTCGAACTTACTTTCTTGCTTTCTATTTTTTTTATAAATTTTTTTTTTGCTGCGCCGCTTGGCAATTAAAAATTCAGCGCGCGTGCTGCCAATAAATCAAAAGGGTTCCGCTCACGGCTCGGTCGGGGCAACAAAGTTTGCCAGCTACGCGAAAAATTTTCATTTAATGAAAAGCTACGCATCATCAAATACCTCCACATGCTATTGGCCAACTAGCCGTGAGCTTCCCGCTTCAAAATGGCCTCAACCAGCGTCATTGGCAGCTTAAGCACGTAGCGCCAACGAACTGCATAATTGGTCATTCATATTTGACTGGGAGTACGGGCTGGGTGGGTGGCTATATGGATGGATGGATGGCTGCTACGCTACGCTGGATGTCTTGACTAAAAAGTCCTTAAACTCAATTTTTAAATCAATGTAAGCGAGTAGATAAAATCTTGGGGCATAATTTAAGCACAAAGAGCAAAATAAATTTTCATTAGAATGACTCTTTAAGAATAAAAAGTATTAAAAAATAAATAATTATAAATTAAATAAAATATAAATGTATAGAAGAAAAAGTCAACAACTTATGCCAACTAAAAGAGTAGCTCACATTAAATAGTTAGCTAACTAGCTTAAGCATTAAATTATATATTTAACTAATAAATAAATTTCTTGTGCATCTTCGTATGAACTTATCTATTAATTAATTTGTCATACTCCAAATTGGAATTATCAATAATTAAATGAATAAAACAAATCGACAATTGAAATAAGTTTGAAACAAACTTTAAAGCCCCGCAGCTATTTTTGCACTCAATGTCTGCACATAATGAATGTTTCAACGATTAACTGTAAATTTGTGAATCCACAACAACAACAACAGAAGAAGCAGAGCAACAAACATAATAATAATCTGTAGGATTATCTTTGCATCGTTCGCACAAATTTAATGATGAATACGTAACGCGCATAAATCGCTTTGGGTGCTTTAGCCTTAGCTAGCGATGCTATCTTGTCGCCCATTCAAAAAACGGGAGCAGGTGAGAAAATTGAGAGTCGCAAGGGGATGCGGCGTGGGGGGGTCAGGCGTCAACAGCGTGCAGCCGGCAGCGCTTTTGGCGCACGCTGTCTGGTCAGGTAAAGCGTTCGGCGCTAATTTTTATACACTAACGATAATACTAAAAAAAAAATAGAAGTAGAGAATTTTCAAGTTTATCGTCGCATAAAGTCAATGACTTTGGCAATGACACGCAGGCTGCGTAAACTGACTTTGGCGCCATTTCGAAGGCACACACACACACACACAAACACACATGCACGCACACATAGATATAGCAAACATGGCGACCGACGTCACCATTTTGTTGTTGTACTCGAGGCTTTTCTATTGTTGTTTGCTTTTCTTTCTTTCGTTTCTTTTTTTTATGGGGGTTTCTCTTATTTATTTATGCTCTTTCTCGGCTTAACGCTGCACGCTTCGCGGCGCACAAAAGGCGCCCACGCCACCCCCAAAGCCACTCCGGCCTAGCCTAAAGGACGCGTCGGCACAATCCTTATCAAAATCGCACTTGGACGTTCAGCCAGAACGTCTTCGTTGAGCTGGGAGCTGGGAGTCGGGGGACGCCGGCAGCTCTTTGTCTTGTAATAGACTTTGAGGGCGGTTTTGCTCCATAGCTCTGTTGTTCTTGTTGTTGCTGTTGTTCTTGTTCTTGTTGTTGCTGTTTATGCTTTGTGTGTTTGTTACGCTTTCATTTTCGTTGTGGTTCATCCTTTTTGGCCGGAAGAGCACAACATTTGTATGGAACTTGTTGAAAACACTTTCGCCTCTAAGCGAGACTGCGACTGCGACTGCGAGAGCGAGCGAAAGTGAGTGAGTTTTTTTTTTGTTGCTTTGAGTTCTTTGAGTGATTTGAGCTTTGAGTGAAGCTTTGTATGCTCTGCTGCGTTCATTTCTGTAACCTTTTTGAATTTTTTGCGTTTTGTTGTGGCTGCGTCTTGCTTTTATTTTTATTTTTATGTTGTTGTTGTTGTTGTTCTGTATTTATTTTGGGGGTTGCTTTGGGATTCGATGTCATGCCGCTGGGACCAGGGAAATACCTTGTAAATGTTGCACATTGTTGTTGTTGTTGCATTTGGCATAGAAGCTTTTGTTGTTTGCGATTTCTTCATCTTTAAACTGATTATTTCTGTAAGCTCACGCATGTGTGTGCGTTTGTCTGTGTGTGTGTGTGTGTGTGTGTGTGTGTCTATAAAAATACCATATCGAGGTTAAATATCAGACATCGATAAAAAGCTACAAGCAGACACAAAGATACAGTGACACACACACACACACACACACACAGATAAACACAGACGTAACTGTATTAGTGTGTGCGCCTAACCTTTGTCGCTAACCTTTTGGCTGAACTACTGAAGCATCAAATTATCGACCTTATTGAAATGCGCAAATTATGCTAACTATTTTATATATCTACCATATACACATGCTCTGCGTGTCTGTGTCTTTCTGTCTGTCTGTCTGTCTGTGTGTGTGTGTTGACTGGCAGTTAACGCTTTTAACATAATTAATTATGCAGCATGCGTAAATGGCTAAGGAAATGCCGCACACACACACACACACACACACACACACGAGAGAGCCCAAGATCCTGGCAATGATGTTAATAATGATGTTGATAATGCTGCTGCTGCTGCTGTAACTGGCTTGTTGTAGTTAACTGGATTTGTAAATTTTAAATAACGACAACGTGCGCCATTCAATTATGCACATCAGTTAGTTTTTGGCAGGCAGGAACAACCATTGATAATTCATTGGGGTTCAAATTGCAAAATTGTTGCTTAAAGTCGCTAAACTTCAATTATTACTTTTGTAAGCAGTTTTAATTACCTAGCTAGCGCAAAGCAGTTCACTTTTAAATTGGCAAGCAGTTCACTGTTCACGGCCGCGCTGCTTTGCCATAATTTGTATTAAAGTTCAGTGCGCTGCGCTCGATTAAAATTGAAAATAGATATTTATGATTTAATAAAGTGCATTTCCCACGAGTGTACAAAACCATTCGTAAATTATACGTTTCGACTGCCAATAGAGCGTGTTAGAGCGCAAACAATTTGCATTAATAATTCAATTTCAATAGACACGCTGGTGCTGCAAAATATGCAAATTTTCTACTGCTTTGAAATGCAAAAATACGTATACGTAGGCGAATTTGCCATCCACATTGATTTATGAGGTGCGAATCAAGTGCAGCGTATATTATTTCAACTTCAAAAGCAACTGTATAAGAACTTGAGTTTACGAGCTATCGTTATCGATAATTAACTGCAATGCTGGCCTAAGCCAATATATTTCAGTTGTCAATTGCTAAACTGCTGACCACAAGTGCCGTCAATTTTCTGCCTGCGTTTCACAATATTTTTCTTCTTCTCTCGTTTTTTTGCGTCGTTTTGAATATTTGAGTAGCCAAAGCCAAGCCAAACAACCCTGCCAAGCTCGCTATCCACACTCGTACCCACGTTTCCCACTGAAAGGTAAAGCGTCGAGTGGTGCGCCTGAATGCATTTAGAAAATTAAAAATTGTAGCCACAACTAGCAACAGTTTTGTCATCATTTTTAGCGCGATTATCAAGGCATGCAATGGACAAAAACATTTGCTTGCCACGCACAGTCAGCTACAGTGGCGTACCGGACTAATGGGTATGGCTTAAGGTCTTACTTTTAGTTTTGAAATGCTAAAACTGATAACAAAATATAGAATAAATTGCATTAATTTAAATGCAACTGCTGCTGGGCTTATTATTTTAGCCAGCACTGTAGCGTTTGCATATTGGCGAACACAAAATGTCAATTCTATTTGTCGCTGTTGCTATATTCTGGTAGGGATGTGGGGTACAGCTGTTGTCCGTGAGTTTGCACTTAGTTTATTTGTTGCACGTTGGGGCAAAAAAGATGCATAGAAAATTGAAATAAAGCGAAGAAAACGCCAATGACGTAGATAAATGCAAAAACGTTGAAACTCGGATTGTGCGCTTGAATTGTTTTTGTTGTATTTTTTGACTGACATTTGCTTTATCCACTCGTTCAAATGGACAATTCGCAGCTCTAACCAACAGCTGGTTATTGTTGTTTTTCTTTTTGTTGTTGTTGTTGTTGTTAGTTATGTTAAAGTGCAGAGCACAATTTACTCAAATTAAAAAGTCGATTGCGCTTGACACGCGATAAACGCTAATAGCCATAGAAATGCTTGTTTATGTGTGTGCGTGAATTTGCGTGATTACGCATACGCCAGATGTGCTGTGCGCGCAGCAATAAGCAAACATTAAATTAAAATTGACAAGAACAAAACATGCGCGTTTCAATCGCCAAGAAATGTGTGAAAAAAACGTGAAACATGTCGCAAACGACACAAATACAACAAAACCGAAATGAGATTGAGAGCAACAACAACAGCAACAGCAACAAGAGCAACAACATTCATCATAATAGCTGGCAGACCGAGCTGAAGTATGCAAAAGATATGGCCGACAGTAGGCCCAGTTAACGCACCCGCTCTGAATGCCGCTCTCATAACCATTCACTAATTATGGACCACAGCAGTCCACACGAAGCGCCTAGGCCCTAACCAAAAAGAACAACAACAACAACAACAGAACATATATAAAATACCTAAAGAACGAGATGTTCGATTATAGCAATGCGATATTTGCAAGGACAACACAACAGCGGCATTAGAATGTGAGGTGTTGTGTCTGTGTGACGACGAGACAGACTACGCAACACACAATCCACTATACAATGCCTGCTGTCATTGTGTCTTCGCATTAATCTATTAAATATATTATCTAAACGTTGTCTCTATGGTGGTAGTGTGGTGTCACTTATGTGCGAGACAAAGTCAGCTGAGGCCGCATCGCTGGTTCAATCCTCAATAATATAATGAGACTCTAAAGGACAGCGACACTATCGGAGTCGCGCTCATGTGCTGTGACACTTACACCGCGAGCCATAAGTACGCTCAGCGAATGAGCAAAGGCTGACGACGTTTGCTGAGCTATACTAGAGAGCAGAATGTCTCACACAGGCTAAAAATAGATTGACTTGTTGCTAGCGTCTTTCGCTGCGAACTTACAACAATTCCTCACAGAGTCTTAGATTGATAACTCGTGAACGCCGATTAAGCAGATCAGTGGTATTCAAATATTATTTATCTACCAACATTTTCTGCGAGCTCGTATTAGAGATTAAGCAAAGCTCGACACGCATGTATCAGTTCTTGAGTCAAATTTTTTTTAATATAATGTTTCTTAATTAGATGACACAGTATCAACGCACAACATAGCTGCGCTGAGTCTTCCTGAAAATCAGCCACGCTAAAAACACACAGAGCCACACAAAATTATCATACACGATAAGATGCAGTTTGAGGAAACACATCATAACTCTTCAGCAACTTTAGCTCTGAGTGATCGACGAGGAGCATACAGCTATATCGATACTTATCCATTATATTTTGATTATACTAATAAAATGTGCTCTGACAACATATTTCAAACGAGTCAACGGAACTCATCAGCAAAGAACATCATACATACAAAAAGTATATAGAGAAATCAACAAAGACCTCAATGCTCGCTTAGAGGAGTTAGTTATCTGCGTAATTGGGCTACCCATTTCTGTAGCATGCAAGTGCGGCTTAAAAAGATCAAAATTTGTTCCACAGTACTAAG